>NC_085990.1:4435000-4617500 GCF_030014385.1 Trichomycterus rosablanca | reverse complement strand
AAGTGTTACACTTTGTTTAATATGAAGCACTTGAGAATGTGATAATATGGACATAAACCCTGTTTTACTATTGGTTTTGTGCCGCATTATTATGTTGTAAAGTTTGTTGTTCAAATAAAAAAAGCTTAAATGAGATTCTGAATGAAATTTTTTGGAGGAAAATTAATTGTTTAGATTAATCGACTAATTGATAAAATATGGTTAATCGATAGAAAAATAGTCGTTAGTGGCAGCCCTTTACCTGATACACATCTATTACTACTTTTATTACCTAATACATTATTATTACTACTTTTATTACCTAATACACTATTATTACTACTTTACTTACCTAATACACATCTATTACTATTTTTATTACCTAATACACTATTATTACTATTTTTATTACCTAATACACTATTATTACTACTTTTATTACCTAATACAATATTCTATTACTATTTTATTACCTAATACATATCTATTACTACTTTTATTACCTAATACACTATTATTACTACTTTTATTACCTAATACACTATTATTACTACTTTATTAACCTAATACACATCTATTACTATTTTTATTACCTAATACACTATTATTACTACTTTTATTACCTAATACACTATTATTACTACTTTTATTACCTAATACACATCTATAACTATTTTTATTACCTAATACACTATTATTACTACTTTTATTAACTAATACACTATTATTACTACTTTTATTACCTAATACACTATTATTACTACTTTATTTACCAAACACATCTATTACTATTTTATTACCTAATACACATCTATTACTACTTTACTTACCTAATACACTAATATTACTACTTTTATTACCTAATACACTATTCTATTACTATACTATATCTATTACTACTTTACTTACCTAATACACTATTCTATTATTACTTTACTTACCTAATAAACTAATATTACTACTTTTATTACCTAATACACTATTCTATTACTATACTAAATCTATTACTACTTTACTTACCTAATACACTATTCTATTATTACTTTACTTACCTAATAAACTAATATTACTACTTTTATTACCTAATACACTATTCTATTACTATACTATATCTATTACTACTTTACTTACCTAATACACTATTCTATTATTACTTTACTTACCTAATAAACTAATATTACTACTTTTATTACCTAATACACTATTCTATTACTATACTATATCTATTACTACTTTACTTACCTAATACACTATTCTATTACTATACTATATCTATTACTACTTTACTTACCTAATACACTATTCTATTATTACTTTACTTACCTAATAAACTAATATTACTACTTTTATTACCTAATACACTATTCTATTACTATACTATATCTATTACTACTTTACTTACCTAATACACTATTCTATTACTACTTTACTTACCTAATAAACTAATATTACTACTTTTATTACCTAATACACTATTCTATTACTATACTATATCTATTACTACTTTACTTACCTAATACACTATTCTATTACTATACTATATCTATTACTACTTTACTTACCTAATACACTATTCTATTATTACTTTACTTACCTAATAAACTAATATTACTACTTTTATTACCTAATACACTATTCTATTACTATACTATATCTATTACTACTTTACTTACCTAATACACTATTCTATTACTACTTTACTTACCTAATAAACTAATATTACTACTTTTATTACCTAATACACTATTCTATTACTATACTATATCTATTACTACTTTACTTACCTAATACACTATTCTATTACTATACTATATCTATTACTACTTTACTTACCTAATACACTATTCTATTATTACTTTACTTACCTAATAAACTAATATTACTACTTTTATTACCTAATACACTATTCTATTACTATACTATATCTATTACTACTTTACTTACCTAATACACTATTCTATTACTACTTTACTTACCTAATAAACTAATATTACTACTTTTATTACCTAATACACTATTCTATTACTATACTATATCTATTACTACTTTACTTACCTAATACACTATTCTATTACTACTTTACTTACCTAATAAACTAATATTACTACTTTTATTACCTAATACACTATTCTATTACTATACTATATCTATTACTACTTTACTTACCTAATACACTATTCTATTACTATACTATATCTATTACTACTTTACTTACCTAATACACTATTCTATTATTACTTTACTTACCTAATAAACTAATATTACTACTTTTATTACCTAATACACTATTCTATTACTATACTATATCTATTACTACTTTACTTACCTAATACACTATTCTATTACTATACTATATCTATTACTACTTTACTTACCTAATACACTATTCTATTATTACTTTACTTACCTAATAAACTAATATTACTACTTTTATTACCTAATACACTATTCTATTACTATACTATATCTATTACTACTTTACTTACCTAATACACTATTCTATTACTACTTTACTTACCTAATAAACTAATATTACTACTTTTATTACCTAATACACTATTCTATTACTATACTATATCTATTACTACTTTACTTACCTAATACACTATTCTATTACTACTTTACTTACCTAATAAACTAATATTACTACTTTTATTACCTAATACACTATTCTATTACTATACTATATCTATTACTACTTTACTTACCTAATACACATCTATTACTACTTTACTTACCTAATACACATCTATTACTATACTATATCTATTACTACTTTACTTACCTAATACACATCTATTACTACTTTACTTACCTAATACACATCTATTACTATACTATATCTATTACTACTTTACTTACCTAATACACATCTATTACTACTTTACTTACCTAATACACATCTATTACTATACTATATATATTACTACTTTACTTACCTAATACACATCTATTACTATACTATATCTTTTACTACTTTACTTACCTAATACACTATTTTATTACTACTTTACTTACCTAATACACATCTACTACTATACTATATCTATTACTACTTTACTTACCTAATACACATCTATTACTACTTTACTTACCTAATACACATCTATTACTATACTATATATATATTACTACTTTACTTACCTAATACACATCTATTACTACTTTACTTACCTAATACACATCTATTACTATACTATATATATTACTACTTTACTTACCTAATACACTATTCTATTACTACTTTACTTACCTAATAAACTAATATTACTACTTTTATTACCTAATACACTATTCTATTACTATACTATATCTATTACTACTTTACTTACCTAATACACATCTATTACTACTTTACTTACCTAATACACATCTATTACTATACTATATCTATTACTACTTTACTTACCTAATACACATCTATTACTACTTTACTTACCTAATACACATCTATTACTATACTATATCTATTACTACTTTACTTACCTAATACACTATTTTATTACTACTTTACTTACCTAATACACATCTACTACTATACTATATCTATTACTACTTTACTTACCTAATACACATCTATTACTACTTTACTTACCTAATACACATCTATTACTATACTATATATATATTACTACTTTACTTACCTAATACACATCTATTACTACTTTACTTACCTAATACACTATTCTATTACTATACTATATCTATTACTACTTTACTTACCTAATACACTATTCTATTATTACTTTACTTACCTAATAAACTAATATTACTACTTTTATTACCTAATACACTATTCTATTACTATACTATATCTATTACTACTTTACTTACCTAATACACTATTCTATTACTACTTTACTTACCTAATAAACTAATATTACTACTTTTATTACCTAATACACTATTCTATTACTATACTATATCTATTACTACTTTACTTACCTAATACACTATTCTATTACTACTTTACTTACCTAATAAACTAATATTACTACTTTTATTACCTAATACACTATTCTATTACTATACTATATCTATTACTACTTTACTTACCTAATACACTATTCTATTACTATACTATATCTATTACTACTTTACTTACCTAATACACTATTCTATTATTACTTTACTTACCTAATAAACTAATATTACTACTTTTATTACCTAATACACTATTCTATTACTATACTATATCTATTACTACTTTACTTACCTAATACACTATTCTATTACTATACTATATCTATTACTACTTTACTTACCTAATACACTATTCTATTATTACTTTACTTACCTAATAAACTAATATTACTACTTTTATTACCTAATACACTATTCTATTACTATACTATATCTATTACTACTTTACTTACCTAATACACTATTCTATTACTACTTTACTTACCTAATAAACTAATATTACTACTTTTATTACCTAATACACTATTCTATTACTATACTATATCTATTACTACTTTACTTACCTAATACACTATTCTATTACTACTTTACTTACCTAATAAACTAATATTACTACTTTTATTACCTAATACACTATTCTATTACTATACTATATCTATTACTACTTTACTTACCTAATACACATCTATTACTACTTTACTTACCTAATACACATCTATTACTATACTATATCTATTACTACTTTACTTACCTAATACACATCTATTACTACTTTACTTACCTAATACACATCTATTACTATACTATATCTATTACTACTTTACTTACCTAATACACATCTATTACTACTTTACTTACCTAATACACATCTATTACTATACTATATATATTACTACTTTACTTACCTAATACACATCTATTACTATACTATATCTATTACTACTTTACTTACCTAATACACTATTTTATTACTACTTTACTTACCTAATACACATCTACTACTATACTATATCTATTACTACTTTACTTACCTAATACACATCTATTACTACTTTACTTACCTAATACACATCTATTACTATACTATATATATATTACTACTTTACTTACCTAATACACATCTATTACTACTTTACTTACCTAATACACATCTATTACTATACTATATCTATTACTACTTTACTTACCTAATACACTATTCTATTACTACTTTACTTACCTAATAAACTAATATTACTACTTTTATTACCTAATACACTATTCTATTACTATACTATATCTATTACTACTTTACTTACCTAATACACATCTATTACTACTTTACTTACCTAATACACATGTATTACTATACTATATCTATTACTACTTTACTTACCTAATACACATCTATTACTACTTTACTTACCTAATACACATCTATTACTATACTATATCTATTACTACTTTACTTACCTAATACACTATTTTATTACTACTTTACTTACCTAATACACATCTACTACTATACTATATCTATTACTACTTTACTTACCTAATACACATCTATTACTACTTTACTTACCTAATACACATCTATTACTATACTATATATATATTACTACTTTACTTACCTAATACACATCTATTACTACTTTACTTACCTAATACACATCTATTACTATACTATATCTATTACTACTTTACTTACCTAATACACTATTCTATTACTACTTTACTTACCTAATAAACTAATATTACTACTTTTATTACCTAATACACTATTCTATTACTATACTATATCTATTACTACTTTACTTACCTAATACACTATTCTATTACTACTTTACTTACCTAATAAACTAATATTACTACTTTTATTACCTAATACACTATTCTATTACTATACTATATCTATTACTACTTTACTTACCTAATACACTATTCTATTACTACTTTACTTACCTAATAAACTAATATTACTACTTTTATTACCTAATACACTATTCTATTACTATACTATATCTATTACTACTTTACTTACCTAACACATCTATTACTACTTTACTTACCTAATACACATCTATTACTATACTATATCTATTACTACTTTACTTACCTAATACACATCTATTACTACTTTACTTACCTAATACACATCTATTACTATACTATATCTATTACTACTTTACTTACCTAATACACATCTATTACTACTTTACTTACCTAATACACATCTATTACTATACTATATCTATTACTACTTTACTTACCTAATACACATCTATTACTACTTTACTTACCTAATACACATCTATTACTATACTATATATATTACTACTTTACTTACCTAATACACATCTATTACTATACTATATCTATTACTACTTTACTTACCTAATACACTATTTTATTACTACTTTACTTACCTAATACACATCTATTACTACTTTACTTACCTAATACACATCTATTACTATACTATATATATATTACTACTTTACTTACCTAATACACATCTATTACTACTTTACTTACCTAATACACATCTATTACTATACTATATCTATTACTACTTTACTTACCTAATACACTATTTTATTACTACTTTACTTACCTAATACACATCTACTACTATACTATATCTATTACTACTTTACTTACCTAATACACATCTATTACTATACTATATATATATTACTACTTTACTTACCTAATACACATCTATTACTACTTTACTTACCTAATACACATCTATTACTATACTATATATATATTACTACTTTACTTACCTAATACACATCTATTACTACTTTACTTACCTAATACACATCTATTACTATACTATATCTATTACTACTTTACTTACCTAATACACTATTCTATTACTACTTTACTTACCTAATAAACTAATATTACTACTTTTATTACCTAATACACTATTCTATTACTATACTATATCTATTACTACTTTACTTACCTAATACACATCTATTACTACTTTACTTACCTAATACACATCTATTACTATACTATATCTATTACTACTTTACTTACCTAATACACATCTATTACTACTTTACTTACCTAATACACATCTATTACTATACTATATCTATTACTACTTTACTTACCTAATACACATCTATTACTACTTTACTTACCTAATACACATCTATTACTATACTATATATATTACTACTTTACTTACCTAATACACATCTATTACTATACTATATCTATTACTACTTTACTTACCTAATACACTATTTTATTACTACTTTACTTACCTAATACACATCTATTACTATACTATATCTATTACTACTTTACTTACCTAATACACATCTATTACTACTTTACTTACCTAATACACATCTATTACTATACTATATATATATTACTACTTTACTTACCTAATACACATCTATTACTACTTTACTTACCTAATACACATCTATTACTATACTATATCTATTACTACTTTACTTACCTAATACACTATTTTATTACTACTTTACTTACCTAATACACATCTATTACTATACTATATATATATTACTACTTTACTTACCTAATACACATCTATTACTACTTTACTTACCTAATACACATCTATTACTATACTATATCTATTACTACTTTACTTACCTAATACACTATTCTATTACTACTTTACTTACCTAAAACACATCTATTATTACCTTTCTTACCTAATATATGTCTATTATCACCTTGCTTACCTAATATATGTCTATTACTACTTTTACTTCCTAATACATGTCAATTCTTACCTTTCTTACCTAATACACGCATATTAATACTTTTATTACATAATAAATGTCTATTACTACTTTTCTTACAATCCTGTATTCTGATATGCTGCTTTGCGTCTGTAATCATTTCATTCGAGTCATGATGATGTAAGCCGACCTGCCCATCGAGAATCAGATCTTTCTCTGCTAATGAGAAACAATCAAGAAGCCGCCTGCAGATTCCAGCAGGGAAGTCCCCAAACCCACATTTCTAAATCCACATTTACATAGTGCGGCTTTAAATAGGCGGCCATCGTTCCTGCTCAACCTGCAGGGTCAGATAAATTAGTATGAGTAATGGCGTCCCCACCCGCTCGCGTGTGCGCGCTGCACCCACACATGGAAACGGCTGATAAATGGGGTTCATTACATGACTGCTGGTTTCCTTGAAGAGCTCCGTTAGCCTCTACTACGTTTGCCAATGACCCCTCATTTCTGAGCCTCTTATGGATCCATTAGTGACAAGATCCTGTCCTGTATTAGTAATTGGTCTAGAGGAAGCCGCTCACACTTCCCGCTAATAATGGAGCTTTTGGCTTATATCTAAGCTGCACCGTCCTGATCCCAAAAATCTGGTAAACAGTGAATAAAACTAGCAAATAGCTTAAGTGCTTCTGACAGCATAAAATAAATGTACTATTAAACTGATTGGACTGATGTAAGTAAGCACCATGCCAGGTAAAAGCACTGATCCTATCGTACCTTAAGTAATTGCTTTTTTAAATGGCTTTACTTATTAAATCATTGCTAAAAAGATCTGACATCATTGGTTATGAAGTCACTGGTCATTAATCTTTCTTGGCGTTGGTGTATCGCTTCTACCTGCTAATTGCTAAATTGTTTGCTAAAGATAAAAGTAAAAAGAATTGAATGCATTATTAAAACTCTTGTTGTTGGAGACTTTTAAGTGTAGACTGCTCTGTACTCTGTAATTACACAACAATTATATGATATTGCAGAGAACTAAGCATGAAGCTTTAAGCATGATACTCACACTCACTCCCGACGATGCTGATTGGCTCCAGGTCCTGGGGAAACGGCGTTGCCGCATCGGACAGCAGTGATAGACCAGTGAAGGTAAGGGTCAGGGCCAGAAGGGGCCGCAGCCTCAAAACCAACTGCATTTCAGCTCCAGCTACAGCGCTCAGGTTCACAGCATGGTCAGATCTGGTTCCTCTTACCTGAGAGACAGACAACAAGAGCTGGTGAAGTACCTGGAGTAAGCCTGAGTGCATGTCTTTGGACTTCCGGAGGAAACCAGAGCACCTGAAGGAAACCCAAGTAAACACAGGAAGGACATGCACACACACAACTCCACACAGAAAAGACCCTGCTTACCTGGCCAGGAAATCAAACCAAGGCCCTTCTGCGCCACCCACATCCTACCCAAACGTATTTGTTTATTAGGATTTTAACATCATGTTTTACACTTTGGTTACATTCATGACAGAAACGGTAGTCACTCATTACACAAGGTTTATCAGTTCACGGGTTTAATATCAAACACAGTCATGGATAATTCAGTAAATCCAGTTAACCTGACTGCACGTCTTTGGACTGTGGGAAACCGGTCTGATGCCCTCTATTATGGGCTCTGATGTTCTCCTTTTTGGGGTCTGATGTTCTCCTTTTTGGGGTCTGATGTCCTCCTTTTTGGGGTCTGATGTCCTCCTTTTTGGGGTCTATACTTTGTGGGGTCTGATGTTCTCCTGTTTGGGGTCTGATGTCGTCCTTTTTGGGGTCTGATGTTCTCCTTTTTGGGGTCTATACTTTATGGGGTCTGATGTTCTCCTGTTTGGGGTCTGATGTCCTCCTTCTGGGGTCTGATGTTCTCCTTTTTGGGGTCTGATGTTCTCCTTTTGGAGACTAATGTTCTCCTTATTGGGTTTTGATGTTCTCCTTTTTGGGGTCTGATGTTCTTTTTGGGGTCTGATGTTCTTTTTGGGGACTAATGTTCTCCTTTTTGGGGTCTAAAGTCCTTTTTGGGGTCTGATGTTTTCTTTTTGGGGTCTGATGTTCTCTTTTTTGGGGTCTGATGTCCTTTTTGGGGTCTGATGTTCTCTTTTTTGGGGTCTGATGTCCTTTTTGGGGTCTGATGTTCTCTTTTTTGGGGTCTGATGTCCTTTTTGGGGTCTAATGTCCTTTTTGGGGTCTGATGTTCTCTTTTTTGGGGTATGATGTTCTTCATTTTAGGGTATGATGTTCTCCTTTTTGGGGTATGATGTTCTCTTTTTTGGGGTATGATGTTCTCTTTTTTGGGGTATGATGTTCTCGTTTTTGGGGTCTGATTTTTTCCTTATTGGGGTCTGATAGGGTCTCCCTCTGACGAGTCCACTGACCCCTTCTAATTCGCCCATATATCTCCCTCGGGCTACTAATCACGGTCCGTACACATGGTGTAAGAGACCCCGCCCCCTTTTTAGTCCGGTCTTTTCCCACATAGCAGACTTTAGTGGGCAATTTTGTCTGCTGCAGACACTAGGGGGCCAAACCAATAATGTTTAATCAGGGAAAAAGAAGCTTACTCTGAGACCAACAGACATTGCTGTGACATACAATCTAATCTGAGATTAATATTTTTAAATAAAGGGTTTGTAATATTTTTGGCTCATCGTCCGGTTCAGCATCCCTACGTCCCGACGGTAACAAAAACTAAATATGTGCAAGTTTCAAATGCATCTCACAGCATTAAGTCTGCTGAATACCACATACTCAGTGCCAGGAAACAAAAAAAACAAGGTTCAGGTGTGCAGCATCAGCACTCGCTTACATTTTCATTTCTGAACCTGCTTCTTTAATATCACAGACCCACACAATCCAAACAATCCACACAATCCACCGCTACGGCGTCTACGGTTCCTGATAAAGTTCCTGAAGTGAAAACTATATATAGAGACGTACACCGATCAGCCATAACATTAAAACCACATCTGGTTTCTACATTCACTGTCCATCTGTTTCTCTACATATCTTTTTAACCTGCTTTCATGCTGTTCTTCAATGGTCAGGATCCCCACAGGACCACCACAGAGCAGGTATTATTTAGGTGGTGTATCATTCTCAGCACTGCAGTGACACTGACATGGTGGTGGTGTGTTAGTGTGTGTTGTGCTGGTATGAGTGGATCAGACACAGCAGCGCTGCTGGAGTTTTTAAATACCGTGTCCACTCACTGTCCACTCTATTAGACACTCCTGCCTAGTTGGTCCACCTTGTAGATGTAAAGTCAGAGACGATCGCTCATCTATTGCTGCTGTTTGAGTTGGTCATCTTCTAGACCTTCATCAGTGGTCACAGGACGCTGCCCACGGGCACTGTTGGCTGGATGTTTTTGGTTGGTGGACTATTCTCAGTCCAACAGTGACAGTGAGGTGTTTAAAAACTCCAGCAGCACTGCTGTGTCTGATCCACTCATACCAGCACAACACACACTAACAAACCACCACCATGTCAGTGTCACTGAAGTGCTGAGAATGATCCACCACCTAAATAATACCTGCTCTGTGGTGGTCCTGTGGGGGTCCTGACCATTGAAGAACAGCATGAAAGGGGGCTAACAAAGCATGCAGAGAAACAGATGGACTACAGTCAGTAATTGTAGAACTATAAAGTGCTTCTATATGGTAAGTGGAGCTAACAAAATGGTTTTAATGTTATGCCTGATCGGTGTATTTGTGCATTCATACAGGCAGCAGGCTTTGTCCGTTACCCCACCATGATGTGAACAGCTGGAGTAACTTATGATCAGAAACCTCTGAGACAGCTTCAGTCTAACCAACACCCAAACCAAGATCACAGAAAGTGGGTGTGAGACGTCTGACCACAGGGACACCGGGCTCATTGACTCCCGCTATAAAGTCTTTCACAGGTGACTTAACACAATTAACAGCAAGGGCTGCTGGGATACCGTCTCTCTCTTTCACTCTCTCTCTGCCAAGCCTGACACGATGCCAAAAGGGACACATCAAAATCTCATTCTCAGAGCCGAAAAAAACACATTACCGGGGGTGAAATAAAAAGATTAAGGTAATAATAAAACCCTCTGCTGCCGGTGTTACTGGGGCGGTGCGAGTCGAGCTGGTCTGCAGACGGATTATTTATGAGTGCCTGACTGTTTGTGGCGGCTGAAGATTGAGCTGAAATGCTAATGCTAAAGCTCGTTTTCTCTGCAGGCTAACTGAACAGCCAGGAGTCTGCAGGAAGCTTCTGTTCGACTCTACAGGCAACAAAGGTTTTTAAAGCATCTTTATTTTGATATATTATAGAAAGGTTTATAGTCTGGACAGAAAAACAGGCTGAACAGAAACTCTAACTGCAACAGAGTTCAGAATAATATCACAGACGGAGTCGACATGAATATAAACTGAGATTAATATTCATATGTTTCCTCCCTCAGTACGTCTGTGATGAGACAGTTAGCAACGCAGGCAAACAATCACTGTGTGGCTATAACATGAATGTGTCGGTGTGTGTTGCCGTGTGTTATCATGAATCATCAGTCCACACACTAATACACACACACACTAATACTCACACACTAATACACACACACACACTTATACATACACCACACACACGCTAATACACACACACTTATACATACACCACACACACGCTAATACACACACACTTATACATAGACCACACACACACTAATACACACATACACACACACACACTAATACACACAGACACACACACTAATACACACATACACATACACACACACACACTAATACTCACACACTAATACACACACACACACTTATACATACACCACACACACGCTAATACACACACACACTTATACATAGACCACACACACACTAATACACACACACACTTATACATAGACCACACACACACTAATACACACATACACACACACACACTAATACACACAGACACACACACTAATACACACATACACATACACACACACACACTAATACACAAAAAATTAAATGGTCAAATATGTACAGTTGTGTTAACATTTCACTGACTACAAATGCGTTAGAACACGTTCATCTCGAAGACGAGTTCTTTCAGAATCAGCTGCTTATCACAAATCGACTGACTCGATACACACGCATTCTAATACACACACTAATACACACGCATTCTAATACACACGCATTCTAATACACACACTAATACACACGCATTCTAATACACACGCATTCTAATACACACACTAATACACACGCATTCTAATACACACGCATTCTAATACACACACTAATACACACGCATTCTAATACACACGCATTCTAATACACACGCATTCTAATACACACACTAATACACACGCATTCAAATACACACGCATTCTAACACACACTAATACACACGCATTCTAATACACACGCATTCTAATACACACGCATTCTAATACACACACTAATACACACGCATTCTAATACACACACTAATACACACGCATTCTAATACACACACTAATACACATGCATTCTAATACACACGCATTCTAATACACACGCATTCTAATACACACGCATTCTAATACACACACATTCTAATACACACACTAATACACACGCATTCTAATACACACACTAATACACACGCATTCTAATACACACGCATTCTAATACACATGCATTCTAATACACACACATTATAATACACACGCATTCTAATACACACGCATTCTAATACACACACTAATACACACGCATTCTAATACACACGCATTCTAATACACACACATTCTAATACACACACATTCTAATACACACACATTCTAATACACACGCATTCTAATACACACGCATTCTAATACACACACTAATACACACGCATTCTAATACACACGCATTCTAATACACACACATTCTAATACACACACATTCTAATACACACACATTCTAATACACACGCATTCTAATACACACACTAATACACACGCATTCTAATACACACGCATTCTAATACACACACATTCTAATACACACACATTCTAATACACACGCATTCTAATACACACGCATTCTAATACACACACTAATACACACGCATTCTAATACACACACTAATACACACACATTCTAATACACACACTAATACACACGCATTCTAATACACACGCATTCTAATACACACGCATTTTAATACACACGCATTCTAATACACACACATTCTAATACACACGCATTCTAATACACACGCATTCTAATACACACGCATTCTAATACACACGCATTCTAATACACACACTAATACACACGCATTCTAATACTCACACACACTCATACACACACACACACACACTAATACATACACACATACTAATACACACTCACTTATACACAGACACATTTATACACATACCACAGACACACTCTTATAATCACATACTAATACACACGCATACTAATACTCACACACTAATACACACACACACTATAATACTCACACACTAACATACTAATACACACACACTAATACACACATACTAATACACACACTAATACTCACACACACTAACACACACATACTAATGCACACACACACTAACACACATACTAATACACACACATTCTAATACTCACACACAAATACTAACACACACACACACCAGACACACACACTTATACACACACCACACACAGACTTTTATACACACACACACACACTAATACATACACACACTAATACACACACACAGACACACTTTTACACACACACACCACACACACTTATACACACACCTTATACACACACCACATACACACAGACACACACACCAACATACACACAAATACATACACACACATACACACAGACAGACAAAGACACATACTTATACATACACACACACTTACACACACACCACATACATACACACACACACAGACACATACACACAGACAGACAAAGACACATACTTATACATACACACACACTTATACACACACACTAATACACAGTAATATACACATCACACACACAGACACACTTATATACACACAAACTTATACAAACACACCACACACTTATACACACAGACACACACACTTAAACACACACACTAATACACACACACACTAATACACACATCACACAAACAGAAACACACTTATACACACACTAATACACAAACACTCTACTACTCACACACTTAATTTTAATAATAGTTAAGTTCACTGTTCATATGTTCACATCACAGAACAACAGTTCACTGTTTATTCCCAGTCAGAAGCCAGTCAGAACAACCTGTACTGTTCCAATAACATTCCTGAACTCAGAGATAAAAATACACTCACACACAAGATCCGTTCTACTTTTCTTACCTAATACACCTCTATTACAAACACACATTTATTAAACTCAGTGGCCAAAAGTCCCTTACGAGCTATATGCACATCTTTAAGCATTCACTCAGTTTTTGTCTAATATCTAGGGTAAATAAAGTAGATCATGCTCTGTGATGGACTAGTGACCTGTCCAGGGTGTTTCCTGCCCTTCGCCCAGTGAACTGGACCCACCACGACACCTAATAGGATAAAGAACAGGGCAGTTGTAGCCTAGTGGTTAAGGTACTGGACTAGTAATAAAAAGGTTGCTGGTTTAAACCCCACCACTTCCAGGTTGCCCCGTTAGGCCCTTGAGCAAACCCCTAAACCCTCAATTGCTTAGACAGTATACTCTCACAGTACTGTCAGTCACTTTGGATAAAAGCGTCTGATAAATCCTTAAAATGTAAAAGTAAAAGAATAAGATACAGCAGTGGTAAAACAAAAATGAATAAACAAATTGCTGTTGCTACCCATACTACTTCAACAGTGCTTAAGCAGAATGCTGCTCTTAAGACTATAGCCTAATTAATATATGATTTTTATTTCTGCCAGTGTTGTAGACTATAGACAATTCATGATTAAAAACTAGATTTGATGTTAGACTGTGGCTGAAATACATGAACCCACATATTTTCAGATACACCGATCAGCCATAACATTAAAACCACCTCCTTGTTTCTACACTCACTGTCCATTTTATCAGCTCCACTTACCATATAGAAGCACTTTGTAGTTCTACAATTACTGACTGTAGTCCATCTGTTTCTCTAGATACTTTGTTAGCCCCATTTCATGCTGTTCTTCAATGGTCAGGACTCTCCCAGGACCACCACAGAGTAGGTGGATCATTCTCAGCACTGCAGTGACACTGACATGGTGGTGGTGTGTTAGTGTGTGTTGTTCTGGTATGAGTGGATCAGACACAGCAGCACTGATGGAGTTTTTAAATACCTCACTGTCACTGCTGGACTGAGAATAGTCCACCAACCAAAAACATCCAGCCAACAGCACCCCGTGGGCAGCGTCCTGTGACCACTGATAAAGATCAAACAGCAGCAATAGATGAGCGATCGTCTCTGACTTTACATCTACAAGGTGGACCAACTAGGTAGGAGTGTGTAATAGAGTGGACAGTGAGTGGACACAGTATTTAAAAACTCCAGCAGCGCTGCTGTGTCTGATCCACTCATACCAGCACAACACACACTAACACACCACCACCATGTCAGTGTCACTGCAGTGCTGAGAATCATCCACCACCCAAATAATACCTGCTCTGTGGTGGTCCTGTGGGGGTCCTGACCATTGAAGAACAGGGTGAAAGCAGGTTAAAAAAGCATGCAGAGAAACAGATGGACTACAGTCAGTAATTGTAGAACTACAAAGTGCTTCTATACGGTAAGTGGAGCTGATAAAATGGACAGTCAGTGTAGGAACAAGAAGGTGGTTTTAATGTTATGGCTGATACCTACATTCATTGATACATGTTTACATGTGAAAAATAGTGTATTTAATATTCTGGACTACTAAAAGAAAATATTTGCTGTATTTAATGTTTTAATGTCACTTGTGTTGACATTGTGGGGACATGAAGTAAACAACACATACAGATGCACATGAGCTACCCATCATCCAGACCCCTCCAACAGCGACAAAAGGCTAACCGAGGAGTACAAAGCACTCAGCATCGCCTCCGCTGCCCTTTGTCTGGTCTTTGCTCGTCGCTTTTCTCATCACACTCGCAGTCAGGGCTCGGGGCTCGGCGCTGACACGGGGAACAGAATGCCCTTCATCTGCGGCACGGATACGTACACAAATCCAGAGGAGCGTTCCAAATAAACACAAACAGTGACTAAGCAGTACTGTCACGAGTGCTACTGCACTAATAGCTTTTTATGTGTTATTTATTATTGAGCAGGACAAACACTGGTTATTCTGCGCTGTAATAACGTCCGATTATTTATGAGACGAGTACGGTTACGCTGAAAGTTGTGCTAGGTCATGGGAAAGTAATGATAATCAGGGAAGAGGAAACAGCTTCCTGTTTGAACAGCATCCATATCTGTGTTTTTAAAAGGCTTGAAGAGATCCAGACCCTCAGAAGAACCAGGATTCTGCTGACGGCTACACTATACAGCCAAAAGTATGTGGACACGCTGTTTTTACTCACATTTGTTGCTTATAGGTGTATAAAATCAGTTAGATAAATTATATTTACATTAATGTTTCACGCATTAAGCAGCTGCTCTTTTCCAAAGTGACTTACAGTATTGTGACAGTATTGTATATTGTCTAAGCAACTGAGTGTTAAGGGCCTTGCTCAGGGGCCCAACAGTGGAAGTTTTTTGGTGGTGGGGCTTGAACTGGCGACCTTCTTATTACTAGTCCAGTACCTAAACTACTAAGCTATAAAAGTGCTAGAGCCTGTCCTTAAATACTTTTTGGTCATTCCGTTCCAAAACTATAGGTATCACTGCAGTTTTATCCAATTTACACCGATCAGGTATAACATTAAAACCACCTCCTCGTTTCTACGCTCACTGTCCATTTTATCAGCTCCAGTTACCCTATAGAAGCACTTTGTAGCTCTACAATTACTAACTGTAGTCCATCTGTTTCTCAATGGTCAGGACCCCCACAGGACCACCACAGAGCAGGTATTATTTAGGTGGTGGATCATTCTCAGCACATGGTGGTGGTGTGTTAGTGTGTGTTGTGCTGGTATGAGTGGATCAGACACAGCAGCACTGCTGGAGTTTTTAAACACCTCGCTGTCACTGCTGGACTGAGAATAGTCCACCAACCAAAAATATCCAGCCAACAGCACCCTCTGACCACTGATGAAGGTCTAGAAGATGACCAACTCAAACAGCAGCAATAGATGAGCGATCGTCTCTGACTTTACATCTACAAGGTGGACCAACTAGGTAGGAGTGTCTAATAGAGTGGACAGTGAGTGGACACGGTATTTAAAAAGTCCAGCAGCGCTGCTGTGTCTGATCCACTCATACCAGCACAACACACACTAACACACCACCACCATGTCAGTGTCACTGCAGTGCTGAGAATGATCCACCACCTAAATAATACCTGCTCTGTGGTGGTCCTGTGGGGGGCCTGGTCATTGAAGAACAGGGTGAAAGCAGTCAGTAATTGTAGAACTACAAAATGCTTCTATATGGTAAGCAGAGCTGATAAAATAGACAGTGAGTGTAGAAACAAGGAGGTGGTTTTAATGTTATGGCTGATCAGTGTAGTCTAATTAACGTTGTTTTGCTGTTTTTTATTCAGAGTAACGTTTTCTGTACCGTCTCCAGCACTTTTATAGGGTCGCGTCAGGTTCACCAGCCCCTGCTGCAGAGTATTTACACAGTCATTAATAGACACTGAGCCGGGGCCTCACTTGGCAATGAAGTCTGATTCTTACACTGATAGGCTCCGGAAGCCAGTGGACTTGTCACTTGGTTAATTAAATGACCTAAATGGATTCGGCCCTAATTATTTCCTCTCGCTGCTCGCTCACCTCGCCTCCATCGCTGCAGTCACATGCTCAGCCCAGTTCATTCTTACTGGTGTCAAAAAGATAGGTCTAGAAATAGACGTGGGAGGTTGTTAGCTCTTGGTTGGTTCCTTTTATTTGTATGATCGTTGGTGCATCGTATTGTTCAGCCAGTGTAACACGCAGTCATATCGAAGTCAACACTTAAAGTAGATGAAGTGAAATACACCACCATGGATTAGAGGTCTGCTGATGCTCAGTGTTATCTTTTACTACATCCGTGTATTACGTGTATTTTATTGAAGCATTTTCTGCCTTTTTCTCCCAATTTAGCATAGCCACGCAGCTGGGGCCCCCGATCGCATCCATACTCTAGTGGATTTGTGTGTGTGAGGCCAGTCTTGCGCATGTAGAGTCACACACTGATCTCAAGGTCCCCCCACTTCTGTACAGGTGCCTCAGGCTACTAGCTAGGGTCCTTACACAGCGTCAAAGACCACGCCCACTTTTCAGTCCAGTCTTTTCCCACACAGCAGACTAGTGGCCAATTCTCTCTGCTGCATGCACTGCCAATCGTGCCTGCTAGGGGGCACCCAGCCGACCAGTAGCAGAGCTGAGATTCCAACTCGGTGTGTACAGAATCCAAGTGCTGGTGTGCCAGCGGAATATTCCAGTGTTTACGATTGAGGTCAGACATTTCATTTTCATCAACTGCTTTATCCTGGTCAGAGTCAGGCAGGTCCAGTTCCACTGGGAAACACTGGGGGGCAGGCATGAACACCCTGGACAAAGTGCCAATCTATTGCAGGGCTTCAGCCATCCACCTGAAGACACATCCAACTATGTCTGTGTAGACGCCCGGTCAGCCGACAGCACTGCTGGGATTCAAACCCGAATCTCATCTGTGGTGGGCTGGTGTACCAGACCGTTGCAGCACCCTAGCGTCGAGGTTTACAATATTTTGCAATTTACTTTTAGATCACATCACTTAAATCAGGCATGTCCAAAGTCCAGCCCACAGGCTAATCACAGCCAGAGGTCGGATTTATACGGCCCGCGCCTTCTGTCTTAAAATGCATTATTTATGGCCCACCAGCACAGTCAAATAGAATAAATAAATCATCCAAATTCAACATGCAATTCCTCTTTTTGCCTTATGGTGGCAGCACCACTTTGTAACTGTCTGGCTATATGAAATTTGCAGCAGTCAGGCGCCCAGGTAGCGCAGCAGGATAATCCGCTAGCACACCAGCGCCGAGATTCTGAACTCCTCGGTTCGAAACTCGGTGTTGCCACCGGTCAGCTGCCATTATGGTGGGCATAATTGGCAGTGCCTGTAGCAGATACTAATTGGCTACCGTATCTGCAGGGTGGGGACCGGACTATGTGTGGGTGGGTGGGATCTTCATACGCTGTGTAAGGACCCTGATTGGCGGAAGAGACGCCTGTGCAGAATGCATGGGCGAGAAGAGGAGGGCTGTACACGTGTCGGAAGAGACGTGTACAGCGACGTGCTCTCCTCGGATGCAATCGGGTATCTCTCAGCAGCGGAAGACAAATTGAGTGCGCTAAATCAGGAGGTAAATGAGGAGAAAATGCATTTAAAAAAATAAAAAATTGCAGCAGTCATCGCATCCTTTGCTGGGGAGTTTAAAGACTACTTTCGAGATTTATATGCATCTTCTATTGTTTAAAATAATGTCATCAGGGACTGTTGGCCTTTGGGCACTTTCACATAATCAAATCTGGCCCTCCTTGAAAAAAGTTCGGACCCCCCTGTCTTAAATAGAACCTGTCTGGCAACGTGAATCACACTAAAAGGTCTTAAATGCTAAGTCTCTGGGACTCCAGCAAACAGCTAGACAAACTCCTAACTGAAGCATTATCAGTAACAGGAGACGCACCACACCACACCACACCACACCACACCACACCACACCACACCACACCACACCAGACCACAAAAGCCCAAAACAATCAGGAATGTCACTTACACAACATGTCTCCGAGGAATCAACCCCGTCCCGTAATCAGCAGCCATTTACAAAGGATTTAGCTAAATCCGAGGTGCTGATGAGCTGACCGGTGTTGGAAGGGAAGCACGCAGTAGCTGTTTAGAGTCTGAGGTCACGAAGCCTCTGGGACTCCGAATTGATTATGTGACATTCGGTCGGGTTTTGTTAAAGTGCTGAGGCTTGTGGTCTCTCTGAGGGCATCAGGCTTGTCTGAACCGACATCACACACAGCAACTTTGACAACTGGAGACTGCCAGGGCTGCATGGCGTACGTCCAACATTCATCTCGCGGGTTTAAAAAACTCGGGCTTGGACGTGACTGGCCAGAAAGGCGCACGGATTAAATCACAATGGCCGGATTTAAATATGATGAGTAGAAGTTTTCTGCACCTTTCAAGGGAAATGAACATGAGCTGATCCTTCTGTTATCACTGGCTGGGGAGCGGGGAGCGTTACCACCCTTCTGTGTGCTCTGGGATCTTTGCCCAAATGAATCGTCTCAACTGCCCCTCCTTACACATCACTGCTCTTAATTAAGAGCTCTGTGTCGCAGAGCTCCTGTCAGTTTAATCGTGATTAGATACATTACTGGATGAGCTCTCAATGGCCCATTACCCCCCAGCTACTGCACCCGGGACCCTTTTGTATGTAAAGCAATGTCAATTTGAACGCTACAGCTAGACCGTCACAGCACCTTTCAAGGAGACCTTAGGGCGCTTGGCTTAAACGGTGCAGTAAAAAACGTCATCAAAGTGGCACAAACCACGACACGAATCTGCATTTGTGTGGAATAAGCGTCAAATCCAGTCCGAAAGCTCCACATGTATCTGTGTTCATCTGGATTCTCCTCACTGTTTCACTTCTAAACTTGTGTTACAGCTCGAGCTTCTGAGAAACTGTTACCCCTTTTTCACCGACGTGGATCCGGCTCCGTTACGGTTCGCGAACTTGATTTTAAACTGGTTCCGCGTGTTTACCCCCAAAAAAAGAGGTTCCAGAGAGTGAACTAGCATCTAATCTGGCACCTCAGAATACTCAGTGACGTCATCTGTGGGCGTCACAGTGTAGAGGTTTGGGTGCTTTTACATGAGACATTATAACATCATGTAGAATTTCAACCACTTTCACCTGATTCAATTTTGAGCCAGTTTGCTGCTGATATTCGCTGATATTTTCAGTGAGATGAACTGTGTGATATGACGTGATAAAAGTGACCCAGACAGAACGAACACCGCTTAACGTGAAGAATAAAGTGTAACGTGGCTTGTTGTACTAAAACAATGACCGATGAATTTGGGCAGTACAGAGCACTTATAACCTGTAATAATAGAGATAAACTGAATGTTTCTGTGTGGTACTTTTAGTACATTCATCCACGTTACACTTTATTCAGGTGAAGCTTTTTGGCGGATTCAGAACCCCGAGCTGCATAAACACACGTGAAGTAAATCCAGTTAAACACAGATACATGTGGAGCTTTTAGACACCAATAGCTGAGCGATGCTTTTTACATAAAAACGAACATCTGTAACAACAGCACAGATGCTCTCAGGTAAAATGATGCTCCTCCATCATGTTACTACTCTTTACTTTCTTTATGTAACGCCCACTGTTGATGACGCAGGCCTGGTTCCCAAAAACTGGTGGAAACGCGGGTCGGTTCTCTACAAAACACCAAGGTGCAAAGAAACCTGAACAGAACCGGTTCAAGAACCAGGGTTCTTTTGGTGGAAAAACGCTATGTGAGAATCAGCTTTTCCGAGAGAGTCTTAGACGCTCATTGTAATAAAAGAACGACACAGGAACACTAAACTTCTCTTAATTATTACTGCTCATAAGTTCTCTCCACTAATGAAATTCCTCGCTCATTGTTTTAGTACAATAAGTCATATTAAGCGTTGTTCATACAGCCTGAGTTGCTTTTACCACGTCATATTAAACAGTTTGTCTCATTGGAGGAGCTTTGAAAAGGTCAGCAACAAACTGGGTCAAAGTTCAGGTGGAAAATTGCCCCCCAGTTGCTTCTAGAAGCCCTTGGGAGTTCTTACACCCTACGGACCAAACAAACAGGAACATTGCATGTAAGCATCTGAATAAATTTCCCTGCAGGGACAAACTGCAAGCAAATGATCTTCTGTTACAGCCAAACTCAAATTCTCACATGGCGATGCCGCATGGCAGATTGGACGTCATTTTAATGATATTCTAAAGCTGATTAGAACGACCCTGAAACAGCTGGAACGACGGACCGAGGTGCAAATGAAGCCCACGCTGTTAGAAAAAAATTCTGCACTCATTTCCCTTGTTGATTACATGACACGTATTCAGGGAAAATAAATAAATAAAACTGTCAGAGTCCAGACTGCAGCCTGTTTCTGACAAATAAACAAGCGCTCGTTCCCGGACCATATGTACTCCATTCAGACGGTTAGGTGGCTGAAGAGAAAAACAAAGTCAGCAGAGACGGGCTGTGACTCAGCTTTACAAGGGTAGCATTGTCTGATCAGAGGACACGCTCATGACCTGCTGATGGGGGCTCGGTCTGACAGCGTGAGGCAAAAAAAACTGATCTCATGATGCCTCTCACATGGTTTTAATATCTAATAAAACAAGAGAAACTCGCTATGAGCAACAGAAACACACAAACGCTTAAAACACATTTTTAACACAGATACAAAGCAGTAATTTACATTTTGTGCATTTAGCAGATGCTTTTATCCAAAGCGACTTACAGTACGGTGACAGAATACAGCCTAACCAATTGAGGTTTAAGCGCCTTGCTCAAGGGTCCAACAGTGGCAGACTGGTAGTGGTGGGGCTTGACCCAGCAACCTTCTGATTACTAGTCAAGCACCTTAAAAGCTAGGCTATGCTTGTTCTTTAGTAGGATTTTAACATCATGTGTTAGACTTTGGTTCCATTCGTTGGTTCCATTCGACAGATAGTTACAGGTTAGCCACGATTCATCATTTCAACGTCAGGCATCAGCAGATTAGATTTGTTGATCACCTCCTTGTTTCTACACTCACTGTCCATTTTGTCAGCTGCACTTACCATATAGATGCACTTTGTAGTTCTACAATTACTGACTGTAGTCCATCTGTTTCTCTGCATTCTTTGTTAGTCCCCTTTCATGCTGTTCTTCAATGGTCAGGACCCCCACAGGACCACTACAGAGCAGGTATTATTTAGGTGGTGGATCATTCTCAGCCCTGCAGTGACACTGACATGGTGGTGGTGTGTTAGTGTGCGTTGTGCTGGTATGAGTGGATCAGACACAGCAGCGCTGCTGGAGTTGTTAAATACTGTGTCCACTCACTGTCCACTCTATTAGACACTCCTGCCTAGTTGGTCCACCTTGTAGATGTAAAGATGTAAATATTTACTAAAGAGAAACAAACAGTGTGGATCCCCAAAGAGTATAACTGCACAGTATAACTAATACAGAACCACAAAGCCTGCAACTCAAATTAAATACTACCATTAAAAGTAATGTGTTAAATAAATACAATTGTTTACTGTGTAAAATGGTGATACTGTTAAGAGGGGTTTGGAATTGGAACCACGATGCGAACACAACCACAGAGACAGGAGCAGGGTTTAAGTGATTTATTAAGAATAATAGTCCAGAAAGAGAACCAGGGAACGAGGGTGAAGGCGAGGGTACGAGTGGCTACGCTTGGGGGTAGGAGGCTGACAGGAACCGCAGGTGGCAGGTGGATGAGAGATCCAGGGACCAGGCAGGGAAGGCAGGAACACAGGAACAGAGAGCCGGTGAGGGATCCAGGAACCAGGCAGAGAAGGCAGGAACACAGGAACTGAGAGTCGGCGAGGGATCCAGGTACCTAGGCAGAGAAGTCAGGAACACAGGAACAGAGAGCCGGCGAGGGATCCAGGTACCAGGCAGAGAAGGCAGGAACACAGGAACAGAGAGCCGGCGAGGGATCCAGGTACCAGGCAGAGAAGGCAGGAACACAGGAACAGAGAGCCGGCGAGGGATCCAGGAACCAGGCAGAGAAGTCAGGAACACAGGAACAGATTGCAGGCGCAAGGGAAACCAGACAGTGTGCATAGCAAACAACAACTGACAATCTGGTCCTGACTGAGAGGAAGGCATGGGCTTATAACCAGGAGGCTGATGAGAAGGTAATTAGGGCCAGGTGAGTCAAATTAGGCAGGGGAGAGATCTATTGGCTGGAATGGGAGGAGAAGTACCTTCAGCCACCGCTAGATGTCACCAAAACCACCAGAGGAGCGGCCACAGAGAACAGCAGCTCAGGAGGAGCTCTTAACAGTACCCTCCCCTTTAACGGCGCCTCTAGGCGACCTACCAGGCTTGTCGGGGTTGTCCCGGTGAAATTCCCGAATAAGGTGAGGGTCCAAAATGGCAGAGCGGGGAATCCAGGAGCGTTCCTCTGGACCATAGCCTTCCCAGTCCACCAGATATTGGAGGCCCCGGCCGCGGCGTCTGGAATCCAGGAGGCGGCGGACTGTGTAGGCCGGGTGCCCATCAATAAGTCGGGCGGGTGGAGGGGGTTTGGACGGAGGGCACAGATTGGACTGTTTGACCGGTTTCAACTGCGAGACGTGGAAAGTAGGATGAATCCGCATATGTTTGGGCAACTTGAGCCGGACAGCAGTGGGGTTAATGATCCTTTGGATGGTATAAGGTCCAATAAAACGAGGCGCCAGCTTCCTGGACTCAGAGTGTAGGGGTATGTTTCTGGAGGACAACCAAACAGACTGGCCCGGGAGATACTGCGGACTGGGTCTTCTGTGGCGGTTGGCCGAACGCTGGGTGACGGTCTGGGACTTAAGCAGGGTAGCTCGTACGGACCTCCAGATCTTCCTGCAGCGCCGTAAGTGGTGCTCAACTGAGGGAACTGCCACCTCTGCCTCTTGTTCAGAGAATAGTGGTGGCTGGTAGCCAAGGGAGGCCTCAAACGGGGATCGGCCGGTGGCAGAGCAGATGAGGGTATTATGGGCATATTCGGCCCAGGCGAGGTGGGTGCTCCAGAGAGAGGGGCTGTTGGCCGACATACAACGCAGGGCGGCTTCCACCTCCTGGTTAGCTCTTTCCGCTTGCCCGTTGGATTGGGGGTGGAAACCGGACGAGAGGCTGACTGTGGCTCCCAGGGCTTTACAAAAAGCACGCCAGACCTGGGACACGAATTGGGGACCCCGGTCGGATACAATGTCCAGGGGAATACCGTGGATCTTGAAGACCTGGTCAAATAAGAGCTGAGCCATTTCAAGGGCTGAAGGGAGCTTGGGTAAGGCTACCAGCCGAACCGCCTTGGAGAAACGGTCCACTACCGTCAAAATGGTCGTCATTCCCTGAGACTCCGGAAGGCCAGTGACGAAATCCAGGGCGATGTGAGACCAGGGACGTCCAGGGACAGAAAGAGGCTGGAGCAGACCCGCAGGGGGTGTGTGGGAGGACTTACTGCGGGCGCAGGTGGCGCAGGCAGCCACAAACTGCCTGGTGTCTGCTTCCAGGGAAGGCCACCAGAAATGGCACTTAAGGAGGGACTCAGTGCGATTAGCTCCAGGATGGCTGGCGAAATTGGAGCAGTGGCCCCATCTGAGGACAGCCGGTCGTACAGCAGTCGGGACAAACAGGCGGTTGGAAGGCCCATCTCCAGGGTCGGGTTCCTGTTCTAGGGCCTCTTTAATAGCTTCCTGGATATCCCAGGTGACACCGGCTAGGACGCAATTGGGAGGCAAGATGGAGTCGTCGGAGGGTGGAGTGTCCTCGGAAATGAACTGGCGCGAGAGCGCGTCAGGTTTGGTGTTGCGGGAGCCTGGGCGGTAAGTCAGGGTAAAGTCGAAACGACTAAAGAATAGAGCCCATCTGGCTTGGCGGGAGTTCAGCCGTTTTGCTGTCTGGACATAAGAAAGATTCTTATGATCCGTGCAGACCACAAAAGGCTGTCTTGCTCCCTCCAGCAAGTGCCTCCACTCTTCCAGGGCGAGTTTGACTGCCAGGAGCTCGCGATTACCCACATCGTAATTGACCTCCGAGGGGGTGAGCCGTTTGGAGAAGAATGCACAGGGATGAAACTTGTTGTCCGGGCTAGAGCGTTGGGAAAGGACCGCTCCAACTCCACAAGAAGATGCGTCAACCTCCACAAGGAATTGCTTCGAGGGATCTGGTTGAGAAAGAACGGGAGCAGAGGTGAACAGAACCTTGAGACGGTCAAAGGCGGCCTGAGCTTCCAGGGGCCAGGAGAAGGGGACTTTGGTGGAGGTCAAGCGAGTTAGGGGGGCCGCTACCCTGCTGTAGTCGCGGATGAACCTCCTATAAAAGTTTGCGAATCCTAGGAAGCGTTGCAAGGCCTTACGGCAGGAAGGAACAGGCCACTCAGTAACGGCACGGATCTTTTCGGGGTCAGCCCTAATTCGTCCTGGCTGGATGACAAAGCCGAGGAAGGCGATGGAATTCGTGTGGAACTCGCATTTCTCAGCCTTGATGAATAACCTGTTCTCCAACAGGCGAGACAGGACCCGCCGGACGTGAATGATGTGCTCCTCAGGGGACCGGGAAAAAATCAATATGTCGTCCAAATAAACAAACACGAACCGGTACAGGAAATCGCGTAGGACGTCATTTACCAGGGCCTGGAAGACCGCGGGGGCGTTGGTCAGTCCAAAGGGCATCACCAAGTATTCGAAATGGCCGAGGGGGGTGTTAAAGGCCGTCTTCCACTCATCACCTTCCCGAATACGCACCAGGTGGTAGGCGTTCCGGAGGTCAAGTTTACTAAAAATGACAGCACCCTGCAGAGATTCGAAAACAGAGGATGAAAGTGGAAGGGGATACTTGTTCCTGACCGTGATCTGGTTCAGCGCCCGATAGTCTATGCAAGGCCTCAATGACTTATCCTTCTTCTCCACAAAGAAGAACCCTGCACCGAGGGGAGAGGAGGAAGGACGGATGAGACCAGTTTCGAGACACTCAGAGATGTAATTCTCCATGGCTTCACGCTCCGGATGAGACAGGTGGTAAAGACGGCTGGTGGGAAGTGTGGCTCCGGAGAGGAGATCGATAGCGCAGTCGTAGGGCCGGTGGGGAGGAAGAGATCGAGCTCGGTCCTTACTAAATACTTCCCGAAGATCATGATACTTGGAGGGGACCTGGGAGAGGTCAACATCATCGATGAAAGGAGGGGGGTCGGTACGAGGGCTAGAAGGATGGACTGCTGACTGTAAACACCGGGAGTGGCAGAGATCGCTCCAAGCAGTGATCTTACCCTGCTGCCAATCAAGTTGAGGATTATGTGTTGAGAGCCATGGGAATCCCAAAACCAGAGGGGACTTGGGAGTCTTGACTACCGAGAAACGGATGGACTCGCGATGATTGCCCGAAAGGACTAGGGTTACCGGGGCCGTACGGTGAGTAATACGAGCGAGCATGCGCCCATCCAGAGCAAAAGCGGTTACAGGGGTGTCGAGAACCTCCAAGACGCACCCTTTCTGGGTAACAAGACTTTCATCGATAAGATTGTCCTCCGATCCGGAGTCGACGAGTGCAAGGAGGGACACTGGATTCCCGGGGAAGCATAGGGTAGCAGGGACCTGGAGGCGAGGACGAAGAGGTGGGGTAGTGGTTCTTGAGCTCGTCAGAATCCCCACTCCTACTGGCGAGCTCCCCCTTTTGGGCGTATGGGGCACGAAGCGAGAAGGTGCCCGGTTTGGCCACAATAGAGGCATTCGCCCGAACGCAATCTTTTTAGACGTTCCTCTGGGGCGAGCCGGGCTCGTCCAAGCTGCATGGGTTCGTCCCCCTCAGCAGTGGGGGAAGCTGGAAAAGGAACAGGCGTTTCATGAAGGGAGGATCTAGGAAGAACTGGCCTCGGGGTCAGAGCAGGACGTGACGACCGCTCCCGGCGGCGCTCCCGGAGCCGGCCGTCCAGACGAATAGCCAGGTCAATGAGACCCTGAAGACTAGAAGGCTCATCCCGGGCTGCCAACTCATCTTTAAGACGCTCTTCTAGGCCACGGCGGAAAGCTCCCCGGAGGGCGGCGTCATTCCAGCCGGCATCAGCCGCAAGCGTCCAGAACTCAACGGCATAATCAGCAACAGACCGGGAGCCCTGGTGTAGCCCCAAAAGACGACTGGCCGCATCTCCGGCATGATTCGGGTGATCGAACACCGCCTGAAACCGACAGAGGAAATCTTCATAAGAACCCACATGTGGACCCACAGATGACTGGGCGGCCTCGGCCCAAGTTAGGGCTCTTCCCCTGAGGAGTCCAATCACATAGGCTATCTTGCTAGCGTCGTTGGAGAAGGTGGTGGGTCGCTGGCTAAAGACCAGGCCGCACTGGTACAGGAAACCCCGGCATTTATCCAACTCACCATGGTAAGGCTCCGGATGGGTGGTGAGACCCTCAGCCAGGGACGGGGCTGGGGAACCAAACTCGGAAACAGGTACGTGTGGCGCGGTGCTGGGGTTCAGGGACGAGATAGGTTGGGCGGAGGTAAGGGCTTCAACCTGCCGGGAGACCTGCCCTAATTGCTGCACAAGCTGGCAGTTGCTCTCAATGAGAGACCTGAGCAATTGGTCGTGCTGAACCAGCTGAGTGGCCTGGTGGCTCAGCAGGGACTCCAGGGTTCCCTGTCCATCTGTGGAAGGGTTCGCGGGTTCCATAGTGATGACCAGATTGTACTGTTAAGAGGGGTTTGGAATTGGAACCACGATGCGAACACAACCACAGAGACAGGAGCAGGGTTTAAGTGATTTATTAAGAATAATAGTCCAGAAAGAGAACCAGGGAACGAGGGTGAAGGCGAGGGTACGAGTGGCTACGCTTGGGGGTAGGAGGCTGACAGGAACCGCAGGTGGCAGGTGGATGAGAGATCCAGGGACCAGGCAGGGAAGGCAGGAACACAGGAACAGAGAGCCGGTGAGGGATCCAGGAACCAGGCAGAGAAGGCAGGAACACAGGAACTGAGAGTCGGCGAGGGATCCAGGTACCTAGGCAGAGAAGTCAGGAACACAGGAACAGAGAGCCGGCGAGGGATCCAGGTACCAGGCAGAGAAGGCAGGAACACAGGAACAGAGAGCCGGCGAGGGATCCAGGTACCAGGCAGAGAAGGCAGGAACACAGGAACAGAGAGCCGGCGAGGGATCCAGGAACCAGGCAGAGAAGTCAGGAACACAGGAACAGATTGCAGGCGCAAGGGAAACCAGACAGTGTGCATAGCAAACAACAACTGACAATCTGGTCCTGACTGAGAGGAAGGCATGGGCTTATAACCAGGAGGCTGATGAGAAGGTAATTAGGGCCAGGTGAGTCAAATTAGGCAGGGGAGAGATCTATTGGCTGGAATGGGAGGAGAAGTACCTTCAGCCACCGCTAGATGTCACCAAAACCACCAGAGGAGCGGCCACAGAGAACAGCAGCTCAGGAGGAGCTCTTAACAGATACGAGGTTTATATGGGTATAAACATGTGAACGGCAGCACTGAACACACTGGTGGGCATGAGGTTACTGGTTGCTTGGTTTAAAATCAGTCAAAATGCTTTTCACTCCAGCTTAAAGTCCAAAGCATTACCTCTTATGTCTGGCTTGGCATGGGTAAAACCTGGCAACAAAAAAACTGGGCAACAGTCACAAAGCCAAACAAGCAGAGCTAAACATGAGTCAGAAATGCCCACAGGAAGTAAACATAAAGCAACGTGAGGTGGAAAACGGCTGCCAGAGTAAATGCTGGGTTAGGAGGCGGCACTTCAGTGAGTACAAAGATCCCAGTAAACAAATCATATCAAAGAGATACATCCTGGCACTGCCAAAACACGCTACCTAACAGCTCTCCGAGCATTTACACATTCTCAAACGTTATGCTGGGATAAATGGGAGAAATAAAACACTGCTGTGTAAATACAGAGTCCAAAATACCACATTAAGACCAGTATGCCACAGACAAAATCTGACAACACTAGCAAAGTGAGGCTCGTAAACTCGAGCGACGACAGTGAAAGGGAGTTAAAAATACAGTCAGTGTAATTACAGAGTTAAAGATGCACAATGATAGCAACCAGAAAGCCTCTACACAAACACCATTACTTTAACATTCCAGTGGATTCCCCTTTCTCTCTTTGACTGTGGGGTCAACACAGTGGATCTAGTCTGGTTACCAGACTTGGCACAGTTGTAACTCTAGATGCTCTTTTGACACAACCCTCTTATTTCTATCTGGGTTTGGGACTGGCACTGAGAGCGCACTGACAAGTGCAAGCTAGGCTGTTTTGGCCATCCACACCTCTCCTCCATCCCTCCTAAGTGTTCCTTACATTTCCGTTGACCTTTATTTGATTGCAGACAGTTTGAACCTGAGATATTTCATGTTTTGTCTGGTCAGCTTCATTTCATTTATTAATAAACGTCCATTCCTGCAAAAAGGACCATCCAGACTGTTATCAGCAAGAAGTCCAAAAGCCAGGTTCTGTCATGGTATGGGGGTGTGTCAGTACCAGGGTCTGTCATGGTATGGGGGTGTGTCAGTACCAGGGTCTGTCATGGTATGGGGGTGTGTCAGTGCCCTTGGCAAAGGTCATTAACACTTCTGCGATGCAGCATTAATGCAGAAAAGCACGTTGAGATCTTAGAGCAACATGTGCTGCCTTCAAGACGTCATCTTTTCCAGGGACGTCCAGCATTTTTCAACTAGACGATGCAAAATCAAGGCCGTTCAGGTGGCGCAGCGATAAAAACACACGCTGGAACCAGAGCTAGGATCTCGAATACATCGTATCGAATCTCAGCTCCGCCTTACCAGCTAAGGCTGAGCGGCCACATGAACAACGATTGACCTGTTGTTAAGATATGGGCGGGACTAAGCCGGTTGGGGTCTCTCTCTCTTGACTGGTGCAATTATGACCTCTGCTGGCTGATTGATGGTGCCTGCACAGAGATGAGAAAAGAGTGCTCTCAGGGTGTGTCTCTCCGTACACAACGCTGAGCTGCACTGCACTCATCAAAGTGTAGGTGATGAGATAAGATGCATACGGCTGCTGCCCACGTGTCGGAGGGGGCGTGAGTTAGCTTTGTTCTCCTCAATCAGAGCGGGGATCGGCATTGGTGGAGAGGAAGCATGATGCAATCGGGCAATTGGATGCCCTAAAAAGGGAGAAAAAGGGGAGAAAATGCATAAGGAAAAAAAAAAAAAAGGACAATGCAAAACCACCTGCTGCACACATTACAAAGGCGTGGCTGCGGAAGAAGAGGGTACGGGTACTGGACTGGCCTGCCTGCAGTCCTGACCTGTCCCCAATAGAAAACGAAAAATGCGACAACGACGACCCCGTACTGTTACACATCTTAAGACGTGTTCGCAGACAAAGAACGAGACAAAATAAAAGCTGAAACACTAAATCACTCGGTCTCCTCGGTGCCAAAACGTCTTTTAATTGTGGTGAAAAGGAACGGCAACATCACAAAGTGGTAAATGCTTTACTGTCCCAACTTATTTTTGGAATGTGTTGCAGATCTGAAATGCAGGAATGGATGTTTATTTATAAATGATATGAAACTTAGCAGATAAAACATGAAATATCTCAGGTTCATCCTGTCTGACATCAAATAAAAGTCAAAAATAATGTAAGGAATACTGTTTTTCTTTTTTTTATTATTTGCATTTTCTGTACTGTCCCAACTTTTTCTGATTTGGGGTTGTATTATTTGTCCCCTTTCAAATGATCATCGAGAGCAGAATTACCAGAACACTGCAGAAGTATTTTGAGGTCATGTGACGGACGGTGAGTTTACTTGTCATAACAGCTGAGCAGACAGACCGCGTCCTCATCCTCATTTGGGATTAGGGGGGAAAATAACTGGTGTCAGGAGCATCAGTGCCCCCCCCTGTCTCTGTCTCATATCAGGGTGGTGGTACAGACACCGAGCTTTAAATAAATGCCTCGCTGCCATTATGTATCTCTGACTGGACTGTAATGGCGAGGTCACCGACTTCTCACCATCAACGCCAGTCAGATGAACGTATGGGGAGGAAAAGTATCTGCTACAGGCACCGGGGTCAAGACGCAGTGACAAGGTCAGTCCTTCAGAGGAACATGTTAGTCTGGCCTTTTCATGCTGCAGTCCAGGTTCTGCTGGGACTCTCTGACTGGAGGAGAAAGGTCATCCTCATGCGGGGGAACACAAATCCCCATCAAGCAGACGGATTTCTGAGGAAATTTGCATTAATGTTGAAGCTTAAACAGTCCAAAGATTGAAAGTTAATGTCAGGAAATGTAATTAAAACTAGAATTTGATCTAAAGTTGAAGTACTAGTTGAAGGGCAGAGGTAGCTCTGAGGTTAAGGTAATGAACTAGTAATCAAAAGGGCGCTGGTTTAAGCCCCACAAATGCCATGTTGCTACTGGTGGGCCCATAAGCAAAGCCCTTAACCCTCGATTGATTAGACTGTATTCATCAAAAACGTAAGTCGCTCTGGATAAAAGCATCTGCTGAATGCTGTAAATGTACTAAATGTACCCCAACCTCCTTGTTTCTACACTCACTGTCCATTTTATCAGCTCTACTCACCATATAGAAGCACTGCGTAGTTCTACAATTACTGACTGTAGTCCATCTGTTTCTCTACATACCTTTTTTGCCTGCTTTCACCCTGTTTTTTAATGGTCAGGACCCCCACAGGACCACCACAGAGCAGGTATTATTTAGGTGGTGGATCATTCTCAGCACTGCAGTGACACTGACATGGTGGTGGTATGTTAGTGTGTGTTGTGCTGGTATGAGTGGATCAGATACAGCAGCGCTGCTGGAGTTTGTAAACACCATGTCCACTCACTGTTCACTCTATTAGACACTCTTACCTATTTGGTCCCCCTTGTAGATATAAAGTCAGAGACGATCGCTCATCTATTGCTGCTGTTTGAGTCGGTCATCTTCTAGACCTTCATCAGTGGTCACAGGACGCTGCCCATGGGGCGCTGTTGGCTAGATATTTTTGGTTGGTGGACTATTCTCAGTCCAGAAGGGACAGTGAGGTGTTTAAAAACTCCACCAGCATTGTTGTGTCTGATCCACTCATACCAGCACAACACACACTAACACACCACCAGCCAAATAATACCTACTCTGTGGTGGTCCTGGGAGAGTCCTGACCATTGAGGAACAGGGTGAAAGCAGGCTATAAAGGTATGTAGAGAAACAGATGGACTACAGTCAGTAACTGTAGAGCTACATAGTGCTTCTATATGGTAAGTGGAGCTGATAACATGGACAGTGAGTGTAGAAACAAGGAGGTAAACATATAACACTAACAAATTGGTAAAAACCCACCTGAGCCTGCACCCCTCTGGAATTTTATATCTATTAAACCTCAGCAGACATGAAACCCACCTGAAGTGCTACAGAAAATGTTATACAATGGTTATTGACACTTTCTCTTGTACATGAATGAAATATTTAGTGAGCTCTTGACGTGGTCAAGGAGAGTGAAGCACCTCGGTACAAACGAAGTACTTGGCCTCGCTCACACTCAAAGATACTACATTCACGTTTATTTATTTAGCAGACGCTTCTATTCTAGTTATTTATTTACCTGGATTGTAACGTCATGTTTTACACTTTGGTTACATTCATGACAGGAACGGTAGTTACTCATTACACAAGATTCATCAGTTCAAGTTTTAATGTCAAACACGGTCATGGACAATTTAGTATCTCCAGTTCACACACAGGCACGGGGAGAACATGCAAACTCCACACAGAAAGGACTCGGACCACACCACTCCACTGGTTGGCAACTCTGAGAGGAAGAAACCCTGACACATAGAAAGACTTCCACCTGGAGCAAATTAACACTAATATATTAATAACATCAATATCTGTGCCTCTGTGCCCCCTCTGCTGGCCATTAATGATTCTGTACCCATGCCAATCTTCCCCAATGAGCCTGTTATATTACAGTAATTTAAATGAAAATCTGATTTAAGATGATGGTATAGATGTTATGGCAGGTGGAAGATGCACAACGCATAAATATATTAAATAATAGTTTCTATGGTAACTATGAAAGAAAAATGTGCTTCTTAAAACACAAAACAGAAAAACTGTGGCTTGTATAACCCTTCTGCCCTAAATAAAGCATTTTTACTCATAAACAGAACCCAGTTTTCTCCCAGTTCAGTCTGAGGGTTTGTTTTCTCCACTTCTTTGTACATTTCCATTGATAGTGTGGCCAGACGCCGGCCAGACGCAGGAATAGGATCTCTGCCAGACGTCAAACAGCCACAGGGCCAATTGATAGAAAAACCACCATGAGGTCAGTGCTAGTGCCAAGCTGCAAGACTTCAGAAAGGCATGACCCATTCTTCCCTACCCGCCCTCTCTCCACGGACACTGTGCTTCTCACACTGCGGTCAATTTCCCCCACAAATCATTCAGCAGGATCGAGAAACGGTTCGAGCTTGTTCTCTTTTATTCAGCCTGCCACCAAATTCTCTAATATATTTGTTAAAGTGAATGCTTAATATATTCACCCTTACCACGGCTCTCTCGCTCTCGTTAATAATTCATTCTGTCATGGAGAAACACTACCTGCGCCCGTATTGACAGAAATTCTAGCAGGGCCCTAATAAGGGGCATTATAATTAGAAAGTGAAGTGCATTTTAGATGAGCTGGCGGGCAGGTCAAAGACAAGAACGAGTCTCGAACCATTCCGAACTGAGGGAGCATTCACATGAGAAGCGACAAACCCACTTTTACATCGGCTGTGCCGTTGTTTCCTATGGAGTGAGGCGGTGCTGCTTAGCTTGCCACTGTGATTCCCTGATTGCACTTTGACCCAGTTTGCCACTGACCTTTTCAAAGCACCTCCAATGAGACTAACTGTTTGATATGACACGGTAAAACACTCGGGCTGTACGAACAACTCTAAACATGAACAAAGCTTAAAGTGACTTATTGTACTAAAACAACAAGAAATTTAATTAGTGGTGAGAACTTATGAGCAGTAATAATTAAGAGAATTTTACAGCTCCTGTCTCCTTCTTTTAACACATTAAACCACAATAAGCGTTTTAGACTCTCAGAAAAGCCGACTCTCACAATTCCTCAGAACCTAGAGCTCTAACACAAGTTTAAAAGTGAAAAAATGAGGAAAATTCAGATAAACACAGATACATGTGGAGCTTTCAGACTGGATTTGATGGTTATTCCACACAAATGCAGATTCGTCTCATATTAACACTTTGATGTAGGGCTGCCGCGATTGGTCGACCTACTTGATGACGTTGATGCATCGTTTTTAAAACTATGTTTATAAATGATCCTTCTTAATTTCTAGAACATTTCCATTCATATAATAATTCATATTAATTTCCTCACCACTACTTGCTGCGTGCATGATCTAAGTCGTATTTGGTCCAGTCACTGGCTGGCGGCATTAAGCGCAGTCTTAAAAAATGGCGCCTGCAGCAGTCAGGGGCCGACTGTAGAGCTTTCAAAGAAAAGCTCAAAGTTTTCCAAAACCCAAATCATCAAAAGTTTGGTGAAACTTAAAACTGGCACAAAACAAAAATGTGGTTTGTAAACTGTGCTGAGCTTTGATGGTACCACAGCAGCACTAGCGCCATGTTGCACGTCTATATTGTTTCATTACGCTACTTAATCGCAGAGATCTTGGAATACCGTATTTCTTAGAGAGTTCAGTTATGGCGCATGAGAAGCGGCAAAACTTTTACTTCTATATTGTTTCATTACGCTTCTTAATCGCGGAGATCCTGGAATACCATATTCCTTAGCGAGTTCAGTTAGACCTCAAATCGCAAAAAGCTTCTCATGTGAATGCGTCCTAACACTCACCACTTTGTTTACATTGCTTAAAATGTGACGTAAGTTTTGAGTGAATGTGCATGTTAGAATCTGGGCTCATTCTGTCGTTACTGTACGTTGGACTTAATGACACATGGCTACATCTAACTATTTTATTTCTGCTATAAGTTTAAGCACTTTTCCATAAACACGTGCTGCACTTTGTTTAATATGGAGCACTTGAGAGTTTGTTGTTAAAATAAAAGAAGCTTAAATGAGATTCTGAATGAAATATTTTGGAGGAAAATTAATCGTTTAGATTAATTGACTCATCCATAAAATAGTCTAAAGATTAATTGATAAAAAGAAGTGTCATTAGTGGCAGCCCTACTTTGATGACATTTCACCACACCACGCACCATTTGTGCCGAGGCTCACGGTTTTGTCGCTTCTCATTTGAATGCGCCCTGAAAGTTTTAGGTCTTTATTAGCACTGCGCAGGTCACATACCCATCACACATATCCATCACAGCCCAGTCCCTCAGGACACAAGCAAGTGGTTAAGCAGGGATGAGCAGTGTTGATTGGAACCAGGCTCAGTCAGAGAGTCTTTATCAAAGACCTGCAGAAGACTCAAACTGGTGTGATTCACACACTGGGTCTGGTTATCAAACCGAGCTCAGCACCATACGGCTCCAATTAAACAGCCACAGAGAGAGAGAGAGAGAGAGAGAGAGAGAGAGAGAGAGAGAGAGAGAGCACCAGTACAAGAGAATGAGTCAGAGAAGAATAGAAACAATAGATATTAAAAGTTTGTAAGAGATAGTAGAGAGGGATAGGAGGACACTAAAATAGCTCAGTTTCTCATAGCATCATGTTCCAAAGACAGGGGATTACAGAGTGGCATGAATCATGGGTGTAGCAGGGTGGTTCAGGATGAAGTTTGTTTTTTAAGACTGTTTGACAGGTAGTTTTAGGACTGGTTACCCATGATTCATCAGTCCAAGTTCAATGTCAAAAACGGTCATGGACAATTATGTATCTCCAGTTCACCTCACTTGCACGTCTTTGGACTGTGGGAGGAAACCCATACACAAGGAGAACATACACACAGAAAGGACCTGGGCCCCTTTACCTGGGAATCGAACCCAGGACCTTCATACTGTGAGGTGACGGTGCTTCCCACCGAGCCACTGCCTGTCCAAAGCAGGATGAACTAGCAAGGAGGAGAGCGGAGTCAGAATATGGGGCAGAGGAGGGACTAAACTAGATTGATTAGGTAGAGAACAGTGTTATAGGGGAAATGTAGAATGGAGCAGGGTGGAGTAGTAAAGTAAAGAGTAAGAAAGTAAAAATGTGGTGGCAATAATAATACAGGGCAGAGTAGACTGGAATAAGGAGGATGATAAGCCAGGGTTGATTGGGATAAAGTACCAAGGGATAGGCAGGAGGATGGGGAGTGTAGTGGGGCTTAAATACATTGAAAAAGAAAGGTGAGAATTGAGAAAGGTGAATGGCTGAGTGGGAATGAATTAGAACAGAAACAGAATGTAAAAGGAAGAAGAAGGAAGGTGTATTATGGGTGGAGCGATCTAGGTCCTTTCTGTGCAGTTTGCATGTTCTCCCTGTGTCTCCCACAGTCCAAATACATGCAGTCAGATTACCTGGAAATACTAAATTGCCAAAGGTGTGTTTGCCCAGTGACGGACTGGAGATCTGTCTAGGGTGGTTCCTGAATTTTCTCTCAGTGAATTGCCACCACCGTGACCCTGAATCGAATAAAATGGTAATAAAATAGACAATGAATGAATGAATGGTGATGGTTTAAAACCTACTGAGCTGCCTCGCTGCCTACTGCCTACCTGATCAACTGCCTCAGTAGAGAGGATTCTAATAAGACATCAAACTCATAAGGCAGGTTATTCAGACGCACTACTTTTATGTCACCGCAGTTTAGCTTACTAAGCTAACACAGTTAGCCTCAGGCTATTCAAACCAACAGGCTGAGGCAGCACAACCCACTAGCATGCCAGCTAATGTCTCCCTCCGTGTACCGAAAACGGTTAAACTGTCTACAAATCTACAAATAAACGACACTTGTGCACCTGCATACACATAAAAAATCAATGAGAACTTATTTACATTTGAAAAGAACTCTGTTAGTTGCTCTGCATTACATTCGTTCACCATGTTTGTCAAAGTTGTGCCACACAGAATGCTGGGATTGCCTTCAGCGCTGAGGAGGCAGCGCAGAATTAAGGCGACTCAGTAGAAGCATTTTAAGAAATCTAAGAATTTAGATATGCCCTCTTCTCAGGAGTGTAGGATGACATAAAATGCATCTGTGTAGAGAGATCACTGGGTTTTCAGACTGGAGTAGGAATGGAGTGGAATATTGTGAAGGATGGCATATTATAAGGCAGGAATAAACAATGTGGAGCAAATAAATACGTATGGTGGAAGAGTATGAAGTGGGTTTGTAAAGCATTATTGAACAGGAAAAAGTTGTGAGGGGTAGAGCGCTGTGGAGAATGCATGAAGCAGGTTTAAATAGTATAGAGTATAAGGGAACAGGATATGTTTTAGGAAGAGTAGGTAAAATGATGTAAAGTAGGATAAATTATGGTAGGGAAGCTAAAAGCAGGCCTGAGTAGAAAGGAGATCTGTAGAGTATAAGTGAGAGAGAAAGAGCGCTTTGTATTTCCCTCAGTAATTGCATGATTTCCGTTTGATTAGTATGATTAGCAGACAGATAATAATAATAATAGTAATAATCATAAAAATAATACCAAGCTTCAGCCTGCTGAAATTTAATTTTCACCTTTAAGATCAAGAACGATAAACAATAATACACTCTTTATTTATAGATTACATCTCAACCCCAAAGCACAACATTAGAGTCTCACCCCGTCTAACAGTTTGTGCCTAAATACATGTAAATGTGTGCTGGTGTAAATTCCCACAGTCAGAGTGTGAGCGAGAACGCAAAAAGGAATAAAAAAAAAAAAAAAAAGATGCTGTTAGAGAGGTTAGAAATGCAGGATGAGCCAAACTGAACTTCAGGATGATCAGATTCTTTATAGTATATGGAGCCACACACACACCAAAATACATACACACACACCAAAACACACACACACCAAAACACACACACACACACCTATACAGACACACAACTATCCACACACACACCTACACACACCTACGTGAAGAATGCAACTAGTGCAATGAACTAGTATACACACACACCTAAACACGCAAATCTATACACAGACACACCTCCAATACACACACACATCACTATACACACACACCTGTACTCACACACACACACCTATACACACACACACACCAAAATACACACACACCTATACACAGACTCACACACACAACTCTATACACACACCTAAACACACACACACACACCAAAATACATACACACACCTATACACATACAGACTCACACAACTCTATACACACACCTATACTCACACACACATATACACATACACAGACTCACACACACACACAACTCTATACACACACACCTAAACACACACACACCAAAATACATACACACACCTATACTCACACACACATATACACATACCTATACTCACACACCTATACACACACACACCTATACACACACCAAAATACTTACACACACACACACCTATACACACAAGTATATACACCCACCTATACATACACCAGAATACACACACACACCTATACACAGACTCACACACACACAACTCTATACCCACACACCTAAACACACACACACCAAAATACATACACACACCTATACTCACACACACATATACACACTCACACACACACAACTCTATACACACACACCTAAACACACAAATACATACACACACACACAACTCTATACACACACACCTAAACACACAAATACATACACACACCTATACTCACACACACACACACAACTCTATACACACACCTAAACACACACACACACCAAGATACATACACACACACACAACTCTATACACACACCTATGCACATACAAACACCTAACACACACACACACCTATGCTCACACACAGCTACACACACACACACACACACACTTAAACCTAAACACACACACCTATACACACACCTATACTCTCACACACACACAACTTTATACACACACACACACCTAAACACACACCTATGCACATACACACAACTATACACAAACACCAAGATACACACACAAACCTATACTCACATAAAGCTATACACACACACACACCCATACACACATACAACTATACTCACTTAAACACACACATCACTATATACACACAAACCTATGAACACACATCAAAATACACGCACACATCACTATACACACACCTAAACACACAGACCAATGAGACCAGATGTCTGTCTGTCTGTCTGTCTGTCTATCTATCTATATCTGTCTATCTGTCTGTCTGTCTATCTATATCTGTCTATCTGTCTGTCTATCTATATATCTTAAGTTGCTCACCATACCTCAGGCTACAGTTTATTTATTTACTGTGTGTTCAGAAAAAGGCTGACAGGGAATAAAACTCAGAACCCTCCCTCCTGTTTTGAGCCTGCAGAATAAATCCCAGAGTAAAACCCACTGAATCACTGGAGAGGTCTGGAGTGTGAATTAAACCAGTAAATTATATCACTCTGCAGGTTGCACGTGGCCCTGAGGAACGTACGGGCGAGATAAGGCCTGTGATGTCTCTGATAGCTCTGAATTAGCCTCAGCAGCTCCGGAACACAATGCGCAGTGACGTCTCTATTACAGGAGCTCTCTCTGATCTCCCTTTCATCTCACGAGCCAGAGTCGATGAGAGAGGCTTCAGAAGTCTGACCTGCTCTCGCACATTTATCTCCATCTTCTGTCATTCATTTTATATTATGTTCTGTTCTTCCAAATCACTGTGTTTAGCTCACTTTTATATTCCTGCCTTCCACGAATACCAATACGAAATTTTCTCATACACTGACACTGAAGCTGCTTTATAACGGCGCAAAAGCCCACACAGCTTTCACTGGTACAATCACTCAGCTCGGCTTACTGCACTTATCACATAAAGACCTGATCTAATCTGTGCTCGGAACTTCTTAATCAATTCCTACCAACACAACACATTACAATCCTTCATTACGATCCAAAATGCTGAAGCAGGACCTGTATGAAGATGAAAAAAAGGTCTGTGGTTGAATAAATCTCACCTTTGGATAAAGAAAAAAACAAATTCAAGTAATTTAGGTACATTTATTCTAAAAGATCCATGACCATGATTCTGTGCTCATGAAATCATGTGTGTGTGGATTTGAACCAACGTCTTGCTTAAATATCCACCAACAGCAACAGCCAGATATTCAATTAAAAGTATGTAGTATTTTATAAAGTCCATAATGCCTAAAGGTTTTTGGGGCCTTTGAAGAGGAAAGGTTCTTGGTACCATGTAGAATTACAGATTCTTCTCCATACTTGACATTATAAAACAGAAATTCTGTATAACCGGCCTTCTTGGGGTAAGACTAGTTAGTCATTGCCCTAGCAGTAAGTATGGATAGTTTGGGTATGCAGTTATTTTTAATCATTTATCATGATTCATGAAAGGCCTAAAACATTTTATTCAAGTATAAAATATCAAATACAATGTACAAAATGTTTAATCAGTATTTGTACGAATATGATTGCAGTCTGTTTATATTTTGATGCCGAGAGGTTGGATCAATGCGACTGCCAAGTCGTCATGTGTAAGAATCACCAGTCACCCTAAACATGCAGTCCAACACACAGATAAACAACCGATCGTCTCTAAAAGCTCATCAGCAACAACAGGACGCGTGTAGAAAGAGCGACGGCAGTAACATGTAGCAAATCTTCAGCGGATCTCCGTCACGAAGCCTGAACTACTTTAAATGAGTGATATTCCAATCAGTGCTGCTGACTGTCTGCACGAGAGAAAGACGACGTTTGTGTTTCAAGGTGACGTTCCCATCAAACTTATTTTCTCCCATCTACCATCTACACTCTCAAATTAAATCCTTCATCACATTGTCCTTCAGAACAAGAATAAGAAAAAGAGAAAACACTCCTTTATCTGTCCGTCTGTCCATCCATCTATCTCTGTCTGTCTGTCTGTCTATCATCGTGTGTCTGTCTCTCTGTCTGTCTGTCTGTCTATCTATATATCTACCTACTATCTATCTATCTATCTATCTGTCTGTCTGTCTGTCTGTCTGTCTGTCTGTCTGTCTATCATCGTGTGTCTGTCTGTCTGTCTGTCTGTCTATCTATCTATCTATCTATGTCTGTCCGTCTGCCTGTCTGTATATCCAGCTGTCTCTCTATATGTCTGTCTATCTATCTATATGTCTATCTTTCTGTCTGTCTGTCTGTCTGTCTGTCTGTCTATCTGTCTGTCAGTCTATCTATCCATCCATCCAAAATACTCCTGCACTCAGCACCAGAGAAGAAGTCAGTAATGGAATTCCAATGCATATTTAAAATAAATTATTAAAACATAAATTGATTATTCAGGATGTACGGTTGGTGTATATTAGGGCTGCACATAAACATTTAAACTCATTATTTAATAAAACAGACACACAAATTGACCGATTTAAAGTCGGCCTTGGTCATTTAAGAGAAATCCATATTCATTTAGTATTCATACATCAAATAAACACCTATATTTTACTGTCCAGTTCCTGCTTAGTGACAGAATGAGATTTCACACACCCTGACTTCTTTTAATGAACTAAAATTAAGAAGCTTGTAATTAAAAGATGAATGATTTCTGATGTATGAACACTGATTCGGTTCTTAAACATCCAACATCAAGCAGAAAAATGTAATTTAATAGATTTACAGCTTGGCAGTCGGGTGAACGAAAACAGACATGCAGCCTAAACATCTTAAAATTAAATAAACATAAACAAAAACTTTGTATTTCTCCCAATTCTCCTTCTAATTTAGTCTTATCCAATCACTTGCAGACCTGCAGACCTTTACTCCTGACCACGAGAGCCAGAACTAACAATCGCCGCCTCTGACACGTGTGCAGTAGCTGACCGCTTCTTTTACAAGGTGCAAACCACTGCTGACCAAAAATAACATAGATAACTAAGATGGGTCCTGCCAAAAAGCATCTAGATGACCCCACCATACTTTTGGAAAGATATTCTGTGGACTGATGAGTTAAGGTGGAACTTTTTGGAAGATCGGGCTCTCATTACGTCTGTCATAAAGCTAACACTGCATTCCACCATAAGGACATCATACTAGCAGTGAAACATGGTGGTGGTAGTGTGATAGTCTATATAAAATAAAGGTTTGGATTCCATTGAGGTGCCGTGGCAAGGAGTTAAATAGGCATTAAAGAAAAGTGTGTCAAAATTCCTCCACAGCAATGTAAAAGAGTTAACAAAAGTCTCAAATTACTGCACGTTTGATAAAGGATCTATGTTTAAACCTAATGTTTTAATCTTACAGACAGACAGACAGACAGACAGACAGATAGATAGATAGATAGATAGATAGACAAAAAGACAGACAGCTAGAAAGAAAGATAAACATACAGCTGGATAGATAGATAGATAGATAGATAGATAGATAGATAGATAGATAGATAGATAGATAGATAGATAGATAGATAGATAGATAGATAGATAGATAGATAGATAGACAAAAAGACAGACAGACAGATAAACATACAGCTGGATAGATAGATAGATAGATAGATAGATAGATAGATAGATAGATAGATAGATAGATAGATAGATAGATAGATAGATAGATAGATAGATAGATAGACAAAAAGACAGACAGACAGATAAACATACAGCTGGATAGATAGATAGATAGATAGATAGATAGATAGATAGATAGATAGATAGATAGATAGATAGATAGATAGATAGATAGATAGATAGATAGACAGATAGATAGACAAAAAGATAGACAAAAAGATAGACAGGCAGCTGGATAGATTGATTAGACAGAAAGACAGACAGACAGATTGATAGATTAGACACAGAAAGACAGACAGATAGACAAACAGACAGACAGAAAGACAGACAGAAAAACAGACAGACAGACAGACAGCTGGATAGATTGATTAGATAGATAAACATACAGACAGCTGGATAGATCAATTAGATAAATAGATAGACAGACAGACAGACAGACAAATAGATATGTTAAAAAGTTAAGAAAATTATATTTAAATTAAGGAAATTGTATTAAAAATAGTTGGAATAATCTGTTATGTTTACATGTGACCGATTAAATATAAGAAGGCAATAATAAAGGAAATCAGATGAAGGTTCAATTATTTTTTAGGAATTATAATGTTCTGTAATAAAGTAGATCTGTAAAAAAAATATCATCACACACAGAAACACTAACCATCATGCTCTACTGTTTTTACTTTATATAGAAATACATAAAAAACGAATGCAAAGTAATCAGAGTCAATGACTGAGATAGTGAACATTTGATTGTTACTGATTACAATTTTAAATCAGGTAAATCAGAAATACGGCATGAAATATATTTAAGAGAAGCATTTAAACCCAACATTTACCAGAACAATCACTGACTGTTAAACACTGTATATACAGTATAACACCACACATACACTGGGATCATTACAGATCCAACACCTTCTTCTTCTTCTTGTTCCTCAGCCTTTGACCCGTTTTTCGGTTACGGGGTCGGCATTTCCGGCTTCTTCCCGTTAGGGGTCGCCGGCGGGATTTGGCACAGTTTTTTATGCCGGATGCCCTTCCTGACACGACCCTCCCTATTCATCCGGGCTTGGGACCGGCACTACAATGCACTGGTTTGTACATCTAGTGGCTAGGTATCTATAGGACAATTCAGTGTTTCCAGTTAGCCTGGTGGCATGTTTTTGGACTGTGGGAGGAAACCAGAGCACCCAGAGGAAACCCACGTGGACACGGGGAGAACATGCAAACTCAGAAAGGACCCGGACCGCCCCACCTGGGGATCGAACCCAAGACCTTCTTGCTGTGAGGCGACAGTGGTACCCACTAAGCCACCGTGCCGCCCATTACAGATCCAACACCAAACGTCCCAAACATCTGAACTGGTCCAAAATTAAGCTATGTTTATTAGGATTGTAACGTCATGTTTTACACTTTGGTTACATTCATGACAGGAACTGTAGTTACTCATCACACAAGACTCATCAGTTCACAAGGTTATATCAAACACAGTCTTGGACAATTTAGTGTCTCCAGTTCACCTCACTTGCACATCTTTGGACTGTGGGAGGAAACCCACGCAGACACAGGGAGAACATGTTAATTCCACACAGAAGGGACCCAGACCGCCCCACCTGGGGATCGAGCCCAGGCGAACCCTTGCTGTGAGGCGACAGTGCTACCCACTTAGCCACCGTGCCACCCTTCCAAAATTAAGCAGAAGTCTCCATGTGGTGTAAAAAGTCCTGCTGTAACCTGAACACGTCTCTGTTTTTTTGGAATGTGGTCTGAATAATTTTTTTTTTTTTTTTTTTTTTGTAGTACCCACATGGATCTGTTTAACGGAACCTCGATCACTCCAGACCTTTTGCCTGCAAGATGGATAATCCCTTATCGAATTCAAATACTAATCCCCAAACTGATTATGTGCCCCGCTGAGGCTTAAATACGAGTCTAATTAAGCTCTGGTGCCAGGCGTCTGTATTTAGCTTTCTCGCTTAGCATTAGTTACTTATGGGGGATAAAAAAAAAAACAGAAACAGCAGGAAGTGTAAAGACATTTAATAAGGAGTGAAGAAATGCAGGCCGGTCTGACCACTAATCAAAAAAACAAGCTAAAACAGGAAGAACTGATTTACCCTAGAGAATTTTCAACAATAATACACATAATCAGGAGCAGGACATGACATAACCATATAAATATATACTGCACTGTATATTTCTCCTTCATCTTTCGGCTGTTCCTATTCAGGGTGGCCAAAGAGGATCATTTGTGTCTATCTTGCCCTGTCCTGAACATTCTCCTGTCACACCAACCTCCCATGTGTCCTCCCTCACCACATCCATAAACCAGCTCCATCCTCAGCACCCTCCTCCCCATATAACTCTCATCCCTCCTCTGCACACGCTCAAACCATCTCGATCTCTCCTCCCTACCTCTATCTCCAAAACATCTTACCTGCTCCGTACCTCTAATAAACTCATTCCTAGTTCCTAATCCTGTCCATCCACCTCGCTCCCAATCTCCACCACCTCCAGCTCCCTTTTCTTTTATTTGTGTCAGTGCCACCACCGTATGAGCCGTATAACACAGCAGGTCTCACTACTGTCTTATAAACTTCCCCTCCTATCGTAAATCACTCCTCCCGCTCTGTACCATCCACTCCACTCTGCCTGCTCTTCTTCTGCACCCCTATAACGCTTCAATAAAAGATCATTCTTAGCTTTATGATTAGATTTATAAAAAATACAAATAAATACAAATTAAAAAACAAATACAACATAAATTAATAAAAATACAATATAAATTAACAAAAATAAAATAAAAATAAATACAATATAAATTATTAATAATAAAATAAATACAACAAATTAATAACAATAAAATAAAAAAATATATATAAATTAATAAAAATAAAATAAAAAGAAATACAATATAAATTATTTAAAATAAAATAAATACAACAAATTAATAACAATAAAATAAATATAAAAAATATATAAATGAATAAAAATAAATACAATATAAATTAATAACAATAAATACAATATAAAAAAATAAAATAAAAGTAAAAACAAAATAAAAATAAATACAATATAAATGAATAAAAATAAAACAAAACAAAACATTTTAATTAAATTAAATAATTAAAAAATAATGTTTTTATATTACAGCTTTAACAAAGCTTGAACAGAAAATGTAGCATAAAAATGACATGAAAAGACAAACACATACAGTATTTCCAAGATAAACGTCAGTGACAGTTGAATAACAGCGACAGTCTCAAGGTATAAGAAGGAAGGTGGATTAGATGCTGTTTCACAAACCACATAAACTCCAATTGAAAACTGCATTACTGGCAGTGAACGTTCTTGATACAGCAGCCTATATATACAACATTCGCTAATAGGACACACACAACCTAAAGCTTTTCTTTTTGTAATAAACACGGATAGTCACACAGCAAGCAAAATCACAACCTAACACTTTGTGTGTGTGTGTGTGTATACACTCAATTAGTGTGTAAAGTTAAGCCATGGCGGTGGTGGTGTCATTAAGTGTAAGTGCATGATGAATGCACTCTGCTTGTCGGGTTTGAGATTCTCATTAGTCTGTGTGCCAGAGCCAATAAAGAATCATTATTCTTGTGCTACAGCTAATACAGGCGAGAATTTGAGTGGTGAGTGGTGTGTGGGTGTGTGTGTGTGTGTGTTTGGAAAGCTAGGAATGAATTGTAGAGAAGATGCGAGCGTTTTTATGTGAGGATATTACCGACGAGGCGGTGGATACGAAACACGTGCATAAAGAGAGACAAAGAAAATTGACGCCACCGATGATAAAAACCACCAGGCACGAGACAGTCGAACCCGAGCGAGAGCAGCACGAGCTAAATCGACAGAGAGCGGGTTTCCGTCTGGGGTTACACCGCCACACACAAAGCACTTTTACACACGCTTCCATTTATAACCTCTTATCTATGGTTCGAGCATCCAATAAATATGTATCATCGCCCATACACACACACACTATCAGCACTTACATCTCTCCTGAGATACTATTAGTGTCAGACGGGTGTGTATCGTAACCATCCACAGATATTTGAGATCTAACTTCACCCCAGAGGGTAGTGTGTGTTCCTGTTCTGGTTTCACTTCCACCCTACAGGTTTTAGGTTTGTTTTGAAATGGCAGTTGGGACAGATGTAGCCACTGTTGGACCCTTGAGCAACCTTTAATTGCTTAGACAATATACATCGATCAGCCATAACATTAAAACCACCTCCTTGTTTCTACACTCACTGTCCATTTTATCAGCTTATCAACTTACCATATAGAGGAACTTTGTAGTTCTACAATTACTGACTGTAGTCTATCTGTTTCTCTGCATACGTTTTTAACCTGCTTTCACCCTGTTCTTCAATGGTCAGGACCCCCACAGGACCACCACAGAGCAGGTATTATTTGGGTGGTGGATCATTCTCAGCACTGCAGTGACACTGACATGGTGGTGGTGTGTTAGTGTGTGTTGTGCTGGTATGAGTGGATCAGACACAGCAGCGCTGCTGGAGTTTTAAAATACCGTGTCCACTCACTGTCCACTCTATTAGACACTCCTACCTATTTGGTCCACCTTGTAGATGTAAAGTCAGAGACGATCGCTCATCTATTGCTGCTGTTTGAGTTGGTCATCTTCTAGACCTTCATCTGTGGTCACAGGATGCTGCACACGGGGCGCTGTTGGCTGGATATTTTTGGTTGGTGGACTATTCTCAATCCAGCAGTGACAGTGAGTGGACACGGTATTTAAAAACTCCAGCAGCGCTGCTGTGTATTATCCACTCATACCAGGACAACACACACTAACACACCACCACCATGTCAGTGTCACTGCAGTGCTGAGAATGATCCACCACCTAAATAATACCTGCTCTGTGGTGGTCCTGTGGGGGGCCTGACCATTGAAGAACAGGGTGAAAGCAGGATAAAAACGTATGCAGAGAAACAGATAGACTACAGTCAGTAATTGTAGAACTACGAAGTGCTTCTATATGGTAAGTGGAGCTGATAAAATGGACAATCAGTGTAGAAACAAGGAGGTGGTTTTAATGTTATGCCTGATTCCAGCTGATTTATTAATGTGAGTGATACGCAGAGACACTGACCACGTCAGGCGGTTGATGTAAAGACGAAACTCAAGATAAATTCATCTGAACGGTTAAAAAATCAGAACCAAGTTTTCTCTCTACAGTTGTGCTGGTGAGAATGAATGAATGTGCAGAAGCAAACACGTCCATCAGCTTTAGCAAGCGGACGAGTAATAAGTTTAAAACACTAAATGCGGAGGGTTACTGAAGGTCCAGATGAGACGAGTGGTAGAAACGTCCTCCCAGGCAGGCTGATTTTGAGAGTCGGCTGACACAAATATTCTAATCTGACCTTCCAGGCGGCCGGGTCGGAGCTACGAAAGGGAAATCTGTCTGAACAGGAAATAACTGATGTGGGTGAGACAAGATTTCAGCTCCATCCAGCCAGTGTGGATGTGAGGTCTGAATATCAAGAGCAATTCTGACACAGGTGTGTTTGGGGCTCTAATTCATTTAGAAGCTCGTCCCGGGGGGAACCTGCCACCGGTGTGTGTTTATTTTCTTGTGTGTGTGTGTTTATTGTAGGAGTGAAGATTTAGACACCCGATCACATAAGAGGAGTAATAAAAGCAGAGCTGCCTCCTCCAGGGCGTCGTCCCTCTCCCGCGAGCTCACGTTAGACAGGAGAGGGAGCCGAGCCAGCATACGGCAGAAGCGACCGACCTCGTTCACCTCACCTAATCATCATAATAAGTTTAGCATGAAAGGCTTCTTGATACCCGCGTCACGGCCGCGCACGTGTGACAGTTTGAGACGCTGCCAGCTGCCTTCGGTCCTTATTTGATTAACTGGAGGAACCGAGCACGGTAACCGAGTTCCATTCAGGCAGACGGATGACTGAGCGATAATGAAGACGTCTATTTAAGAAGAAAAATGGATCCAACGCTTCCATGAGGGAAGGAGATTTAGGCACTTTCCTAAAGTGTTCGAAAATTCGCCCACTCAGGCTTTACAAGTGAATCTGCCTAAATTGTATTTCTTTATTTTATTATTTCTTCGCTTTTCTGTAGTCATTTGAGTAAAAATAAGCCTGTGTGGCACAAAAAAGATGGTGCGTGTGTGACTTTAATTATAATATTATTATATTGTTATATTAGGGGTCATTAGGGGGAGATTTTGACGTTTTTGCAACTGTTCTTTAATGTTTGTGTTTTATGCATGCATTTATTATTACTATTATTACTATTATTATTATTATTATTTTAAATTTGACAAACAGTTCACCTGCGTTTTGTTTCCCAGCATGTTTAACATCGGCCAGCTGCTTCTGATAACCATCAACAATTCTGGCTCGCTTCTTGATATCAATCAAATGTGTTATTCAGCAGACTTGACCTTTCCACACTTCATTCTACATATTCCTCATGCAGTTCAGTTCATAACAAACAATTCCAAAAGCTTCATAATTTTTTAATTTATTTTATTAACTATTTAAAAAAAATTTTAATCGTTAAATGTTTTGGTCAACTGGATTCGAAAATTCAAAAATTAAGATTTATTTAATCCCTCTTCATTGGTTGAATTATTTTCTGAAATGCACTATTCCCACTGGCAGCAAAAATATCCCCAGAGCACAGTACTGCCACCATCCCGTTTCACAGTAGATACAGTTTTATATTAGGGCTGTCGAAGTTAACGCGATAATAACGCATTAACGCAAACTCAATTTAACGCGATTAAAAAAAATAGTGCCATTAACGCAAAATCTATTTGACCCTGCCAGTCATCCGTAGTTCATGTTGAGCAGACCTGGGGGCCACGTCCGGCCCGCGAGACATCCCCAACCGGCCCGCATGAGATTCGTGGCAATTAAAAATTTGATGTGAATAAATGTACATCACACATGCATTATAACAGGACTGTTTTGACGGGAGCGCTGTGTCTTTAAATATCCGCAAGTTTGGATTGACGTGTGCGCGAGTGTATCAGCTTCACTGTAATGCGAACAGAACTGAGTGTGACTGACGGTCGAGTTTTTAACAAGACGTGAACTTCTGAAGTATTTATTTACTGAAGTCAGGTGTAACGCTGGTTAACGATCACAATTTAGGCTCTAAATCGCTGTTACGGTACTAAACAGAGAAATACAAGAACATGAACGATGCGGAGCGTCACACCTGAAGCTTCACTAACTAAACTGCAAAAGCAACACGGACTTTTTATAAAGTTTAACACATCCAGAACTGAAGCAGTCAGGACCAGCTCTGTGATTTTAATCCAACAGTAACAAAGGACTGAAAAACAAATGAGGTAATTAGACTCAAAACAAAATAGTGTAAAGTTTAAAAACCTGCACATTTTGTTCACATTTGTTTTTGTTTTTTTGCATTTGTTTGTATAAATAGTGAAATAATGTTGATGTTTTTACTCTGCTTACTTCTAATTTTCTGATTGTAACATCTAAACAAGAACTGCACAATTTACTGCTTTTCATAAAGAGTGGGCAGTTGTAGCCTAGTGGTTAAGGTACTGGAGTAGTAATTAGAAGGTCGCTGGTTCAAGCCCCCCCACTGCCAGGTTGCTGCTGTTGGGCCCTTGAGCAAGGCCCTTAACCCTCAATTGCTCAGACTGTAAACTGTAACTGTAATGTAAATTGCTGTGGATAAAGCCGTCTGCTAAATGCTGAAAATGTAATGTAAATGTAAATAAAGAGATAAAATTAATATTGAGCAGAATTAAGTTCACCTTATAGTGGCCCCTTGGAAAATTTAATTGCCCACCCCTGTATTACTGCCTAGTATGTGAGTGAATAAAACTCCCTTACAGTTTTCTCTTGTCCCAGCAGTTTTTAACATCAGTACATTTAGCATGAAATGTGTTCACCATTTTAATGGTAACATTTCACTTAAAAATCCTTGTTTTCTTCTTTTTAAAAAAAATGTGATTAATCGCGATTAACTATATGAAATTCTGAGATTAATCGCGATTAAAAATTTTAATCGTTTGACAGCCCTATTTTATATATGTACATTGTATATACAGTATGTATACAATATATATATGCGCCGAATTCTAATAAACAGAGATACTTTCAAATTTATTTAAATTAATTAAAATACTGTGCTGGATATGGTTACATTTTAAGCAATTTAATTTTAGTGATCCATCTACAAATGGTCGTTTAGTACTGATGCTGAAATTATATCATATATATTACACAACTTTTAATGCAAAAGGGGGTATTTTCAATTAGTTTTACTAGATAAAAGTCAGAAATAACAGATCATAAGCTTTACTTGACTGCACGGGTAGTATTACTGGCTCTGACTCGACTTTAACTCGACATTTTTGCATATTTGACGCCACTGGTCAGTTACTAAAAACAGGTGAATGGATAAATGGGCACAGTTCACCTTAATTCACCTCACTTGCACATCTTTGGACCGTGGGAGGAAACCGGAGCTTTCAGAGGAAACCCACTTGGGAATCGAACCCAGGACCTTCTTGCTGTGAGGCGACAGTGCTACCCACCGAGCTATTGTGGCGCCCAAAATTTTTTTACAAAATCTCGACGCCCAGGTGGCGCAGCGGGATATTCCACTAGCGCACCAGCGCCAAGATTCTGAACTCCTTGTTTAGAAACTCAGCATTGCCACCGCCATCGGCAGGGCGCCATCTAGCGGGCATAATTGGCAGTGCCTGCAGGGAGGGATGACCGGACTATGTGGGTAGGGTCTTTAAGCACTGTGAAAGGACCCCGATTAGCAGATAGAGAGGCGCCTGTGCAGAGTGCATGGGTGGAAAGGGGTTCTGTTAAGGGCTGCGCACGGGTCGGAGCAGCAATATACCCACCTCGACTACAAAAAATCGGGGATCCCCAGCAGCGGAAGACAAATTGACTACACTAAATTGGGAGAAAATGGAAGAAAAATCTATAATTTAAAGTCATTGATAATGAAATCTGAAGGCTTGTGAAACCTGACAATAAAATAATTACGCAATATTACTCAAATACCTGCTAACAGATAATTATGTAATAACTCTGACAAGCCGACACATTCTTAATAAAATAAACACATTATGCAGAGTGTCACAAACACAAATCTTTTAAATGCATATTTGCATACAGCATATTTATAATTTACTACTGATTTGATTGATCTGTCTCTGTTTTTCTCTTACAGATGGTTCAGAATTTGTCGACACAGTGCAATAACCGTTCTCTCTTTGGGTTTCTCTGTTCATGTGTTGTGACCATCTGTTATTAAATCCATTAATTAATAAACAATAAATGTAGTCAGTATTTATCCCAACGCTGCTTATTAGCACTGTTTACTAATCTGGAACCATCTCCACTATCCTGCAAATTGAAAGAGATCATCTGGATTTTAATGAATGTAACCACACCAAACCATTTTACTCACACCCAGCAACACACACACACACACAATGTCACGTCACTGTGAGTTCTCGGAAGAGGGCTCAGGGAGCTCATGTACTGACAGAGAGGATCCCAGAGCAGCTTTGGAAGAATCCCGGAGGATGCATCACATCTGCGGATCAATACCGCACTTAATACGCTACCTGCTCAGAATATCAATGAGCCGTGGGAAAAAAAGCGCTCAGATCCTTACTGCCGATAGATACCAGCTAAAACCTTCAATTACACACACACACACACACACACACACACACACACACACACACACACACACACACACACACACACACACACACACACACGGCGTGATTTGCTATTACCAGAATAATAATGTTTAATAATATATTCATTAAAGGCGGTATGTTCAGGACCTTTTGTCTGCATATTTGTCTAAAAGCATCTTAAAGACATTGTTTCTACACTCACTGTCTATTTTATCAGCTCCACTTACCACATAGAAGCACTTTGTAGTTCCACAATTACTGACTGTAGTCCATCTGTTTCTCTACATACTTTTTTAGCCTGCTTTCACCCTGTTCTTCAATGGTCAGGACCCCCACAGGACCACTACAGAGCAGGTATTATTTAGGTGGTGGATCATTCTCAGCACTGCAGTGACACTGACATGGTGGTGGTGTGTTAGTGTGTGTTGTGCTGGTATGAGTGGATCAGACACAGCAGCGCTGCCGGAGTTTTTAAATACCGTGTCCACTCACTGTCCACTCTATTAGACACTCCTACCTAGTTGTTCCACCTTGTAGATGTAAAGTCAGAGACAATCGCTCATCTATTGCTGCTGTTTGAGTCGGTCATCTTCTAGCCCTTCATCAGTGGTCACAGGACGCTGCCCACGGAGCGCTGTTGGCTGGTTATTTTTGGTTGGTGGACTATTCTCAGGTCAGCAGCACTGCTGTGTCTAATCCACTCATACCAGCACAACACACACTAACACACCACCACCATGTCATTGTCACTGCAGTGCTGAGAATCATCCACCACCTAAATAATACCTGCTCTGTGGTGGTCCTGGCCATTGAAGAACAGCATGAAAGGGGGCCAACAAAGCATGCAGAGAAACAGATGTACTACAGTCAGTAATTGTAGAACTACAAAGTGCTTCTATATGGTAAGTGGAGCTGATAAAATGGACAGTCAGTGTAGAAACAAGGAGGTGGTTTTAATGTTATGCCTGATTCCAGCTGATGTATTAATGTGAGTGATACGCAGAGACACTGACCACGTCAGGCGGTTGATGTTTTGTATTCTCGGTACAGAGCCGCCTGTGTGGCCCAGTGTTCAGCCTGACACCGGGGCAAAAGCAATTTGTTACCGTTTCATGTCGTACTCCAATGAGCAGCCGTGCCGGAGCTCTTTGGTACCATGCAGCATCACCATGAATCACACAGTGAGTGAACACACGGAATAATTCACTGTCGCTATTTATTTTCTTAATGACTGAGCCAGAAAGTGTGATAGAGACTGAGTGTAATCTGTTCTACATTCAGCACGAGTACATGGTAGTACATGTGATTACATACTAGTACATGTGAGTACAAGTACATGTGAGTACATGTGAGTACATACAAGTACATGTGAGTTACGTGTGAGTACATACGAGTACAGACAAGTACATGTGATTACATGTGAGTACATACTAGTACATGTGAGTACATAGGAGTACACGTGAGTACATGTGAGTACATACAAGTACATGTGATTACATGTGATATCTGACCCTATCAGAGTGAGATCATTTCTAATTTTACCTTACATCTGAGTTTGAGGCTGTAATACAAATCTCCTGCTATTTAACACCTAGTACACTTGTTTATGTAGTGCATACTGAAGGTAAAGGAGAACGTGTTAAGGCTTAATGGTTCTACAATACAGATTTGTTTTTTAGAGTAAGCAAGTAAAAAATGATGCATGATTTTCCATGTCATTTTGGTGTCTTCTGAGTACCTCATAAATTACACCTCTAATAGAATTAATCTATTTATTTCTATAGAATTTATAGATGCCACGTGTAGCTGAAGTAAGATTTACAACCTGCCCTCCACATCATTTATTTTGTTTCCTAACAGCTTCAGTAAATCAAGCTTATTAAAGTCAGGACTATAATTCTTAGTGAAAGAGCCAGTTGGAAAACATTATCATAGTCATTAAAACTAACAACTTTCATAAGGGCAAGTCGTAGCTTAGTGGTTAAGGTACTGGACTAGTAATCAGAAGGCCACGGGTTCAAGCCCCACCACAGCCAGGTGGCTGCTGTTGAGGCCCTAACCCTCAATTGCTGAGATTGTATATTGTAATGTAAGTCACTTTAGATAAAGGCGTCTGCTAAATGCCGAAAATGTACAACCCCAAATCAGAAAAAGTTGGGACAGGATGGAAAATGCAAATAAAATAAAAACACAGAGTTTCTAACATTTACTTTGACTTTTATGTGATTATAGACAGGATGAACCTGAGATATTTCACGTTTTATCTGCTCAACTTCATTTCATTTATTAATAAACATCCATTCCTGCATTTTAGACCTGCAACATATTCCAAAAAAAGTTGGGACGGTAAAGCATTTACCACTTTGTAATGTTGCCGTTCCTTTTCACCTCATTTAAAAGACGTTTTGGCACCGAGGAGACCGAGTGATTTAGTGTTTCAGCTTTTATTTTGTCCTGTTCTTCCTGCAAACACGTCTTAAGATGTGCAACAGTACGGGGTCGTCGTTGTCGCAGTTTTCATTTCCAAATTCTCCACACATTCTCTATTGGGGACAGGTCAGGACTGCAGGCAGGCCAGTCCAGTACCCATACCCTCACCTTCCACAGCCATGCCTTTGAGATCACGGGACTTCAGCTTAAGCTTGCGCCCTTGGCCTTTACATACTGAAATTCCTCCTGATTCCTTGAATGGTTTAATGATATTCTGCACTGTAGAGGGAGAAATATGCAAATCCCTTCCAATCTTTCTTTAAGGTTCATTGTTTTTAAACATTTCAATCATTTTCTCACACATTTGTGAACAAACTGGATCCTCTGATCATCTTTACTCATCAAGGACTCAGCCTTTCCTGGATGCTGCTTTTGTACCAAACCATGATTACAATCACCTGTTTGGAATCACGTCATTATTTACTTTTTTCACCTCATTACTAGCTCTAAATTGCCCCCTGTCCCAACTTTTTTTGGAATGTGTTGCAGGCCTGAAATGCAGGAATGGATGTTTATTAATGAATGAAATGAAGTTGAGCAGATAAAACATGAAATATTTCAGGTTCATCCTGTCTGACATCAAATAAGTCAAAGTAAATGTTAGGAACACTTTTTATTTTATTTGCATTTTCTATACTGTCCCAACTTTTTCTGATTTGCGGTTGTAAAAAAAATTTTTGATATGAGAAACCATCATCATCTTCCTCCTCATATAAATTATTCCATAAAATACTAGCAAGTATGTTGGTTAATTCAGAAATATTTGTCTTAGTTTCTTTATTAACACTGACTAAAGAGTAATAAATGATCTGATAAATCTGAATATATTTATGATCTCTTTTCTGATTGTATTCCTTCACTCAAATAGTCAAGATGTATAAGAGCTGCAGAATTTTCTTTCATTTGTGTAGATTTACAAATACGAGCAAAATAACTAGAATAAAAAGATTCTCATTAGAGGAATTTAATTAATGTTTGAAGTTTTATATTAAAATACCTTAAAATTTAACAAAGTTTAATTCTCCATATTTACAAGATCAAGTGACCTTTGATAACAGAGTAAGGTGCTCAATAAATAACACCAGCGATTAATATTCTTCCCACAAAGCCCGGCTGAAAAACCCACATCAACCCTATCAGACCCTATCAGAGTGAGATCATTTCTAATTTTAACTTCTCAGTCATCATGAATAAACACAGACAGCCCAGCTCCGGATCTATTTTCTCCTACATGTTGAACTAAATTATATTTAGGAAGTTTAGAGACGTCACTCCGTAAGCCGTTTTTCTGATAACGTGATAAGAGAAAACTCATGTTACATGTACAGATGAATAATGACTTCATTTATCATAACCGCTGAGAGGATACAGAGTGGAGGATAATAAAGAGGATGTGTTTGAAGGTACAAAAACACACAAATCATTCTACTGGAGTTCATTATAAACCACAAATGTAAGAGGCATCAAATAAAAAATAGCTTTAATTGAAAAAAGTTACTTATAGAGAAATCAAAGATATGGCTCTCAAAGTCACGTCTGTTGTATCTTAACTTATATTCAGTTGTGATAGATTTTTGGCTATCTCATATATATATATGAGAGTCCTTCAAGGTTCTAGCTTTATCCAGAACATCAAGTTTATCCTTCAGCTGACCACAAATCTGACCACAATGGGTCGAGGGATTTCTAAAATTGTAAAGACAACATTGGCTTCCTAGTCGTATGAGCCCAATCCACTTTTGTTTTCAAATTATATATATATATATACGTATATATACACCGATCAGCCATAACATTAAAACCACCTTCTTGTTTCTACACACATTGTCCATTTTATCAGCTCCACTACAATTACTGAATGTAGTCCATACCTTCCGTACCTAGTACATACCTTTTTAGTCTGCTTTCATGCTGTACTTCAATGGTCGGGACCCCCACAGGACCACTACAGAGCAGGTATTATTTAGGTGGTGGATCAGCACTGCAGTGACACTGACATGGTGGTGGTGTGTTAGTGTGTGTTGTGCTGGTATGAGTGGATCAGACACCGTGTCCACTCACTGTCCACTCTATTAGACACTCCTACCTAGTCGGTCCACCTTGTAGATGTAAAGTCAGAGACGATCGCTCATCTATTGCTGCTGTTTGAGTCGGTCATCTTCTAGACCTTCATCAGTGGTCACAGGACGCTCTCCACGGAGCGCTGTTGGCAGGATATTTTTGGTTGGTGGACTATTCTCAGTCCAGCAGTGACAGTGAGGTGTTTAAAAACTCCAGCAGCGCTGCTGTGTCTGATCCACTCATAACAGCACAACACACACTAACACACCACCACCACATCAGTGTCACTGCAGTGCTGAGAATGATCCACCACCCAAATAATACCTGCTCTGTGGTGGTCCTGTGGGGGTCCTAATCATTGAAGAACAGGGTGAAAGCAGGCTAAAAAAGTATGTAGAGAACTAAATGGACTACAGACAGTAATTGTAGAACTACAAAGTCAGGGTCAGTTATTACACAGCATCCCTGGAGCAGACAGGGTTAAGGGCATTGCTCAGGGGCCCAACAGTGGATGCATAGCAGAGCCTGGATTTGAACCCACCCACTAGGCTAACACTGTACCATATATCAAATATAATCAAAGCTCGATCATTTTAACATGAAAAATAATGAGCTACAACTGACTAGTTTAAACCTGCACCCGGATAAACTCCACTCATTATCTTCTCAATCATCCAACCATTCTACAAATATTTAGTGTTTGAAATGTAAATGCTGAAGGATCCTGCAGCTCTTTTCACAGAGCAGCCCACGTATGAGATACAGCCAAGATTTCACACACCTCCGTACCCACATAAGCCTATAGAAGCTTTTATATTTAGTGAAAGTTTAAGGTGAGAAAATAGAAGCGAGAAGTGTCTCCTATTCAGTCAGTCCATCGCTTCTTCATGCCCGTAGAGTCACTCTGACGGAGCTTTCTCTATCCCATCACGCGCCGGCTCCTTAAATCACGCCTGCTATAGAAATGTGGAAAATCCTGAGCACCTGTCTGACTGGATTTTACCCTCCACTCGTCTTTATACAGCATTTATTAGAAACTATTTCAATGCAGCAGTGCAAACTGTTCACGGGAGCTCTTTTTGGCTTCAGAGCTTAGCGATTTACCTGGCTCAGTGTGGTCAATAATGGCCATTGAAGCAAAAATGGGTTTAAAGGAAAAAGAGGCAGGCGGAAAGAGGACAGAGAGGGACTAAATAAGAGGCACAGCTACAGGCTTTCCAAGAAAATGGAATAAATCCAGGCTAGTTTGTATTGCTGAAAGATAGATGTGCATTAGCACCTTCACAATTGATAATTGCAATTATCTATATATGTATATATACACCGATCAGGCATAACATTATGACCACCCTCCTAATATTGTTTTGCTGCCCCATACGCAACAAACTGTGATGCACTGTGTATTCTGACACCTTTCTATCAAAACCAGCATTAACCTCATCAGCAATTTGAGCTACAGTAGCTCGTCTGAGCTAGCCTTCGCTCCACACGTGCATCAATGAGCCTTGGCCGCCCATGACCCTGTCGCCGGGTTTACCACTGCTCCTTCCTTGGACCACTTTTGATAGATACTGACCACTGCAGACCGGGAACACCCCACAAGAGCTGCAGTTTTGGAGATGCTCTGACCCGGTCGTCTAGCCGTCACAATTTGGCCCTCGTCAAAATCGCTCAAATCCTCACGCTCGCCCATTTTTCCTGCTTCTAACATCAACTTTGAGGATAAAATGTTCACTTGCTGCCTAATATACCCCCCCACTAACAGGTGCCGTGATGAAGAGATAATCAGTGTTATTCACTTCACCTGTCAGTGGTCAGAATGTTATGCCTGGTTGGTGTATATATTTGTAAATATCTATACTTTTTAAAGGTACCTTCATCTGGCATTTATAATGCATATGTAACCCAATGATCAGACCGGCACTGATATTTCGTCTTTTGTCACCTTGTCTTGATTGCTGATCGCTTGTCGTTCTGTGTTCACACCAGAAGTGTCACCAAGCCAAAATAAAGTAAATAAATAAAGAGAGAGCACTATTTCACAGGGGCACGTACCACTGTGCTCAGTGCTTAAATCTTATTGGTAATCATCACATCGCATCACTTCTAGTATGCATAAAGCTAAACTTTGGTCAACTTTAACTTATCACCGACTCCACTCACTTCGGTAAGCATGGCTTACGTTCGCTCTGTGCTCTGTCACCGGAAATGAATGACAGCCCGTCACTTTGTCGCGTTGCTGCATTTCTGAACATAGGGTAAGGCTTTTTTGAGGGGGGCGGTGCACAGTGTCCATAAAGACATAAGCTGCCGAAAACGCATACTTCCATACTGAACAGTACGCGAAAGCAGTACGCGAGAGCGGGTAGTGTGTCCGAATACCTGGTTTTCATTAAACAGTATACGAGAAGTACCCAGATGACCTACTGCATGGGCGGACATTTTTGCCGTGCATCACGTGACGTTGGTAAGATGGCAGACAAGGTACATCCAAGGATGCGAGGGCACTGTTTAAGTATGCAATTTCGGACACAGCAATAGTTTAATGACTTTGGTGAGGAGAAACTCCAATGGCCTCCATCCATCCAGCCATCAAATGTCAACTGTAGGTTCCCTTTAAATAAACTGTCATCCAATTAAGGAATATTAGCTAATAAATTAGCAATTACAGCAAGTGCTTTTTAGTGATGCAGCCTGACTTCTTTACTCTGCTTTATTAGTTTGATGTAATCTCTTATTTGTGGGGTTTGCTTTGCTTTTACACTGTCGAGCCATATAATTATGAGCACCAGCTAATATCCAGAGTAACCGGCATGTACAGCACGGACAGCAGCTAGACGGGCTGGGAGTGACTCAGTAAGGTCCTGGTAGGTCGTCTCAGGTATCTGGAGCCATGCTGACCTCAGTGCATCCCACAGCTGCTGGAGGGGGCCTGGGGGAGGATCCATAGAGCGAACACGACCATTGAAGTGGTCCCACAGATGCTCAAATGGGTTTAAGTCTGGGGAATTAAAGGGCAGGGTAGTACTTCGAAGTCTTGGTCATGCTCTTCCAACCAATGCCGGACATTTCTAACCATGGTGGAAGATCCCATCAGCCCCAGGGAAGACAATCAGCATGTATGGGTGTACGTGATCTGCAAGGACGGATTTACACCCATATTGGTTGAGAGTGCCTTCCACATTGATGCATGGGCCCAGAGAATGCCACTAACATTCCCAAGACTATAACGCTGCCACAGCCTCAAAAGTAGGGAGTGGTTATAATAATGTGACTTAACAGTGTATGTGTGATATACAGTAATGCACCAATTGACTATAATGCATTTCAATCAGAACAGAACTTCAAAACAAACTGGTTTCTGCCTTCCACAGAGTATCACTGGTAAAATCAAGCATGTCAGGTTTAAACATCACAACTACAAATCAAATTATCCTAGATAAATAATCAATGGCTCGATGTTTAGCACCTACATGTTTCCTGTGTTTCCTTCACCCATCACACTGAACATTTAAACTCAGAACAGACTGACTGATTCTGATTGGTGGACGTTTTGAAACTCATCTCCACTCCGCCGCCTCTCAGAAGTCAAACATGATTAGAAGTTTTGCGATGAAACTCGATTATTGTGCAGTTATGAGCGCGAGCCAGAAACCAACACCTGCATGTGTGCTGATCCCGCTGGCTCCGGGTAATCCGAGAATCGTGGCTACAATTGATTCTGTCTGCCAGGAGAAATTGCAGAAAAGCTAAGCTGCCATGTCCGTGATTATAGGCCAGTCATTCTGAATTATAATGAGAGAGAGAGAGAGAGAGAGGGAGAGAGAGTTCTGTACTCACTGGTAATGCCTGGTGGCAGCAGAACCCAGTTGAGAGAGTTCTCTCAGCTCAGAACTCGGAGGAGAACTGAGGACCGAAGCAGAAGTTCTGAGTTCTGGGTTGGGATGATGAGAGGAGGGGATGAGACGTGATCACCCCGAAAACACGAACAGACTTCAGCGGTCTTCAGTCAAGATTCTGTACAATCTGTAAAACAAAGAGAATGAGAGATTAGATCATTCACATTCACATTCACAGCATTTATCAGACACTTTTATCCAAAGCGACTTACAATTTGAGTAATTACAGGTTAAGAGCAAAGGTCAGGGGCCCGACAGAGACAACTTGGCTTAGGAGTCCAATATCTAAACCGCTGAGCTACTGCCATAATAAAAATAATTGCTTTTCAAAGTGACCGCTGCATCATCCGCTGTGTTTTATGCTAGTTTTATTGGTCTTGTATTATGTACACTGATCAGCCATAACATTATAACCACCTCCTTGTTTCTACACTCACTGTTCATTTTATCAGCTTTGTAGTTCTACAATTACTGACTGTAGTCCATCTGTTTCTCTGCCTGCTTTGTTAGCCCCCTTTCACCCTGTTCTTCAATGGTCAGGACCCCCACAGGACCACCACAGAGCAGGTATTATTTGGGTGGTGGATCATTCTCAGCACTGCAGTGACACTGACATGGTGGTGGTGTGTTAGTGTGTGTTGTGCTGGTATGAGTGGATCAGACACAGCAGCGCTGCTGGAGTTTTTAAATATCGTGACACTCCTACCTAGTTGGTCCACCTTGTAGATGTAAAGTCAAAGACGATCGCTCATCTATTGCTGCTGTTTGAGTCGGTCATCTTCTAGACCTTCATCAGTGGTCACAGGACGCTGCCCATGGGGCGCTGTTGGCTGGATATTGTTGGTTGGTGGACTATACTCAGTCCAGCAGGGACAGTGAGGTGTTTAAAAACTCCATTAGCACTGCTGTGTCTGACCCACTCATAACAGCACAACACACACTAACACACCACCACCATGTCAGTGTCACTGCAGTGCTGAGAATGACCCATCACCAAATAATACCTGCTCTGTGGTGGTCCTGTGGGGGTCCCGACCATTGAAGAACTACATGAAAGCAGGTTAAAAAGGTATGCAGAGACACAGATGGACTACAGTCAGTAATTGTACAACAACAAAGTGCTTCTATATGGTAAGTGGAGCTGATAAAATGGGCAGTGAGTGTAGAAACAAGGAGGTGGTTTTAATGTTATGGCTGATCGGTGCATTTCCACGGCCGTCCTGACCCTGTACACTTTAGGAATCGCTGGATTAGAATGTAAACGGGTTGTTGAAAGTTGTTAAGCTAATAACAGCACATCCAGGGTTTAAACAGCCGACAGAGATATCAACTGGTTAGTGACCCATAACAGAGGAGCAGATCCAAACATCTTCCCCCTTTTACTCCGTCCAAAACATTAGCAAACACACGGCACACGTGCACACAGGGCTGAGTGCTAATCACAACCAGATGTTTCAGCTGGAGAGATGAAATCCCACCTCCCAGAAACCCCAGAAACAGTGCAGCAGACTTTCTGAACTCATTACCCCTATTTAATTTTCCTTATTCCCCTCAGCCTTCTCGTCTCTCTCCTTCCTTCTGTTTCTTCCTCTAGACGTCCGCTAGCTACCGACATGCTGGTTTTAATCCATAATTAGCAGCGCTAGGCAAACAAACAGCCATTATTAAAGCACGATTTTAACACAAAGCGCTTCTTATACGCACTCGACGACCAAGCAGACCACATTTTAGGGTTCTCAGCAGGACTGAAGGACAGGAGTGAGTCAAACCGGCCGAACCCTGAACTCATAAACAGGTCTCTGAAGTTTCTCCACACAGTCGCTTCCCTTCAGCAGCCTCTCTGTTTAATGAGACGAGGGGACACAAACTGGATTTCCTGGAAATGTGCTCGTGCAAGGCTAGCACATTCTGACCGCTGCTAGCTGCGCTAACCGCTAGTGACTAGTGATTTTAGATTCTTTGTATTTAATAGTCCCTCTAGTGATCCTCTTCAGCTTTTTCTGACATTTTGCTCCGGCATTAAAATCCCGGTTTATACCATGCTGTCACCACGTACGTACGAGTATAAACACACCAACAGGGTTCTGAATCCTGTTCCAGTGCTGTCGATGCTGCTGGCTGGTAAAACTGGGTCATTTGCAGCACAACATCTTATAATCTAAATAAAACCAGAAACTGATAAGGTCTGAAGGCTCTAAAAGGCGTCATTTGTCATGTCAGATCAAAACCTCGACACAAACAGTGCATTTTATGGATTGTTTAAATTACTTGGAAGAATAAGAAAACAAAAACCTATAGATAGATAGACAGATAGACACAGTTAGATAGATAGATAGATAGATAGACAGACAGACAGACAGACAGACAGACAGACAGGAAGGTAGATAGATAGATAGATAGATAGATAGATAGATAGATAGATAGATAGATAGATAGATAGATAGATAGATAGATAGATAGATAGATAGATAGATAGAGACAGACAGACAGACAGACAGACAGACAGACAGACAAACAAACCGATAGAAAAAAGACAGTAACAACAATCATATGATCACTTTTAATGTATAGTAATACCAGAGTATTACTATACATTAATATTTAATAGTATAGAACATCATGATGTAAGCAGAAATGCTTTTATACCGATTACAAATAAGAAAACTAAAACCATTAATCATCTATCTAAACGTTTTTGGAATCTTTCAGAAATCCCTTCTGAACCTCTTCTCTTCAGCAGCTCCTCTGTTCTATAGACTAAAGGACATGAGCTGAAATTAGTGGAAACATGCTCGTGCAAAGCTAGCACATTTTGACCACTGCTAGCTGCGCTAACCGCTAATGACTAACAGTATGCTATTCAGGAGTCTACAGCCATTAAACCCACACGCTCGGTTTAACATCTCTCACTGGCAGGTCTGTATTTAGTAACTGGAACGTATAGCGTCTTCGTTTCTATAAAACGAAGCAGAATCATGAATCTCTCGCTGTTTTGTCTCCAGATAATCACCCTGCTGCTCAGAGAGGAGAAACGGCGACCTGTCGTGCCTGAAATGCCTGAGCCGAGGCCCGAGGCGGAGTAAGGATAACGTAATTTCTGCTTATTTGGGTAAAACGCCTCAAGTGCATACGCTTTCACGGACATCAGGCGGCAAGATTTAAACTCGCCACAAATAAGCACTGGCTGTACAGGACGAGCTAAATGGATCGTTAATATTAATGCAGATGTGTGTTGGAGACGTATAGAAGCTTCGCCTGACAGAGCCGCTCTACATAATTACCTGCATAAGCAGCCGCACAAGGAACTCCATAAGCAATGTTAAATTATCACGCATCATATATATTTCAATTCATCCAAGTTCCCTTTAAAAGTAAAAATATATAAAAGTATATATATGTTTAAGTGCTTTTTATATGGAGCAATTCTATGAAACACTGCTCCACTGAATCTGTAACGACAAGGTAATAAACAAGGTAATAAACATGGTAATAAAAAATGGATGGATGGATGGATGGATGGATAGATAAACAAATTGATGGGTGGGTAGGTGGATGGACGAACGGACAGACGGACAGACAGACAGACAGACAGACAGACAGACAGACAGACACAGACAGACAGAAAAACTAATTGATGGGTGGGTATGTGGATGGATTAATTAGATCGTACACTGATCAGATCAGCCATAACATTAAAACCACCTTCTTGTTATACACTCACTGTCCATTTTATCAGCTCCACTTACCATGTAGAAGCACTTTGTAGTTCTACAATTACTGACTGTAGTCCATCTGTTTCTCTGCATGCTTTGTTAGCCCCCTTTCATGCTGTTCTTCAATGGTCAGGACCCCCACAGGACCACCACAGAGCAGGTATTATTTAGATGGTGGATCATTCTCAGCACTGCAGTGACACTGACATGGTGGTGGTGTGTTAGTGTGTGTTGTGCTGGTATGAGTGGATCAGTGAAGAACAGGGTGAAAGGGGGCTAATAAAGCATGCAGAGAAATAAATGCACTACAGTCAGTAATTGTAGAACTCCAAAGTACTTCTATATGCTTAGTGGAGCTGATAAAATGGACAGTGAGTGTAGAAACAAGGAGGTGGTTTTATTGTTATTGCTGATCAGTGTATTTAGGTTATTAGAGGCGAGGTTAGGTGGATACAGGGTGCAGCCTGTGTCTGGTTTCTATGAAAACCTTTATAGCAACATAGCTAATCAAATTAATAATAAGCTGCACTGAGACTAATATAGCAAATAATGAAACGTGTTATTTGAACGTATTTCATTAAAATACCAATGTCAGTGTCTATGAAGTTTCCCTTATTATGGATTAGCAACCTGTCCAGGGTGTTTCCCACCTTTCGCCTTGTGGATCTTACCCACCATGACAGACAATGAATGAATGAATGAATGAATGTCTATAACTGGGTCTAAAACTAAAAATTTCTACTCCAGCCTTCAGGATCTCTCTGACTTGAACCCATAACTTTAGCTGCACTGTTGTGCCCGATTATTTTGCTAACCTGCAAATCACATCACACTCCATCACATTCAAACAAAGTTGTTTGTCCGTTTCTAAACTCCAGAGTCCTGTTTATATGATACACTGTAGAAAACACTCTGTTGTTTCTGAGTCGTGCTCGTCCTGTGCTTTGTCTAGTCGAACAAATCCAGTTTTATGGTCTGGATTTAGGAGGAAGTCCACCGCCCAGCTGGCTAGCATCTCGTACTTGTTTTCCACTGAATTCATGCCAGGGCTGAGCTGAGCCTGGTGCTTGTTCAGAAAAACCAAACACGCTTTATTTATTCATGTATTTATTTTAGAAAAGTGTCTCTTGTTTCATTCAAAATACGAATCAAGTCTAAAAGATGATTAAAAGATTATTATTAATTCTTTTTTTTTTTTGATAATTCAGTACAGGACTGGGTTGTTAGTCAGATTATTGATTTACAGTTGCACAGTAATCCATCCATCCATTCTCATACATCTGCATACTACAATCCATCCATCCATCTATCCATCCATCCTCATACATAAGCATACTACAATCAATCCATCAATCAATTCATCCATCCATCCATCCATCCATCCATCCATCCATCCTCATACATAAGCATACTACAATCAATTCATCCATCCATCCATCCTCATACATCTGCATACTACAACCCATCCATCCATTTATCCATCCATCCTCATACATAAGCATACTACAATCAATTCATCCATCCATCCATCCTCATACATCTGCATACTACAACCCATCCATCCATTTATCCATCCATCCTCATACATAAGCATACCACAATCCATCCATCCCTCCATCCTCATACATAAGCATACTACAATCAATTCATCCATCCATCCATCCTCATACATCTGCATACTACAACCCATCCATCCATTTATCCATCCATCCTCATACATAAGCATACCACAATCCATCCATCCCTCCATCCTCATACATAAGCATACCACAATCCATCCATCCATCCATTCTCATACATAAGCATACCACAATCCATCCATCCATCCCTCAGTCCATTTATCCATCCATCCATCCATCCATCCACATATGACTTCAGATGCCATTTCCACAATATGAACAATAAGGGAAACACTTTGTGTAGTCCATGTTTTGAACCTATACTCTTATAGTATATATGACTAAATAAAGAAGCGTACCGCTTCTTTTTTTCCCCCGGTCTCCCGTTTTAGACCGAATGTTCCGCTCTCTCTGTTTGCTGATCAATGGCTCTGGCTGGCCCCTGCTGCATCTCAGCCAGCTCTCCAAATGGAATTATTAATAATGCAGAGGTCCTGCTGTCATACCGGCCATTAGTGCAGCCAGCGTCTGGGGCAGCGTCCTACTAATCAGATTAATTGCTGCCTTTTAGAGGGAAATAAAATGGACTGAATAGCCGTGTCACCGACTGAAGAGCACTCTGTTTTATAGCATCGGTCCGAGATCAACCGATTTAAAAGACCTTTGATAGAATAGGAGAGCACCTGCACGGCTTTTTTTTTTATTCTCATAAGAAATTACTTCATGTTTTCATCACAGTGACTCAGACCGAAGCGAATGGCAATAAGCGGAGCGTACGATGTTACTCACGCTTTACATTTAGATTTATTAATATACGTTTAAGCTGAAGATGAAGTCAGTGGTTCTGTAACGACAGACGTCACTGGTGTTTACCGGTCACCCTGGACACAGCTGATGTTGTTGGGTTGAGAACTGGCAGAACGGAGGATGTGGGCGTTTGTGTATTCATGTGAATCCAAACTGGTACCAGACACGGTCACAACCCATCCTGTACAGAAACGGTGATGGGTAACAGAAGGAAAGAGGGTCACACGCTATGCTTGATGTTGACTGGTACTCACTCATTCCCAGTAATGGCCCATTATAACCTTAAATCAAGTGACTTTTTCTTTTCTTGTGATGCACATACAGTATATAATCATTTTTTCATGTTTACACTCAGGACAGGTAGTTACTGGTTACGTAAGATTCTTCAGTTTACAAGTTCAATGTCAAACACTGCTCCACCTGGGAATCAAACCCACGACCTTCTTGCCACGAGCCACCATGCACATATATAAAGCACCAGGTTTACAGAGGTAACAAACACTACAGTAATGCGCACCTACATTTCTAGTCTAGTTTTTAAATCCCTCAAGCTGTAGCTCATCACCAGGGTGTATTACTGTGACCAGTGGGTCTGAGTGATGTTGGCCAAGAAACAGCCACAATCAAATCATAATGATAATAAAATAGAACGCCTTTATTTGTCATATATACACCGATCAGCCATAACATTAAAACCACCTCCTTGTTTCTACACTCACTGTTTATTTTATCAGCTCCACTTACCATATAAAAGCACTTTGTAGTTCTACAATTACTGACTGTAGTCAATCTGTTTCTCTGCATGCTTTGTTAGCCCCCTTTCATGCTGTTCTTCAATGGTCAGGACCACCACAGGACCACCACAGAGCAGGTATTATTTAGGTGGTGGATCATTCTCAGTACTGCAGTGACACTGACATGGTGGTGGTGTGTTAGTGTGTGTTGTGATGGTATGAGTGGATCAGACACAGCAGCGCTGCTGGAGTTTTTAAACACCTCACTGTCACTGCTGGACTGAGAATAGTCCACCAACCAAAAAAATCCAGCCCCCATAACGCCCCACGGGCAGCGTCCTGTGACCACTGATGAAGGTCTAGAAGATGACCGACTCAAACAGCAGCAATAGATGAGCGATCGTCTCTGACTTTACATCTACAAGGTGGACCAACTAGGTAGGAGTGTCTAATAGAGTGGACAGTGAGTGGACACAGTATATAAAAACTCCAGCAGCGCTGCTGTGTCTGATCCACTCATACCAGCACAACACACACTAACACACCACCACCGTGTCAGTGTCACTGCAGTGCTGAGAATGACCCACCACCTGAATAATACCTGCTCTGTGGTGGTCCTGACCATTGAAGAACAGGGTGAAAGCAGGTTAAAAAGATATGCAGAGAAACAGATGGACTACAGTCAGTAATTGTAGAACTACAAAGTGCTTCTATATGGTAAGTGGAGCTGATAACATGGACAGTGAGTGTAGAAACAAGGAGGTGGTTTTAATGTTATAGCGGATCAGTGTACATATCCCATATTTTGCATCATTTGGAAGCTGGGGTCAGAGCGCAGGGTCAGTCATGGTGCAGCGCCCCTAGAGACAAGAGGGCCCCAACAATGACTGCATGGCAGATCTCAGATTTGAACTCTCAACCTTTGAATTGATAGACCAAAGCTCTACCCACTAAGCTACCACTGTCCCATAATAAAAATAATAATAACGATAATAGTAATAAAAGCACCCCCTGGTTGAAAACATGTAGGCAAATGCTGATACTACAATCAAGATGGCAAAGTGATTTTTAAAAAACTACAAATAAAAATGGCCGCTCTCATTAGCTTATTAGCCATCGCTGATTGTAAGTGAATCAGAACAAACAGCCTCCAGTACGAACACACGGAGAGAAACGATTCAGTGTCATTAGTCTCAGTTCTTCCCTCTCAGGCTCAGTTACCAGCACACAAGCGTTCTAACCTCGTCTATTATAAAAAGATCAGAATTTTTCAGACATCATTCACGGTGATGCAGAGCTCCCAGCATACCCCAGCGTACTGGAGATAAGCAGCTCCTCTTCATCTGAAGTGTGGTCTTCTCATCGCAGATGCTTCCGCCGAAGGCCGTACGTCATTTAGCAGTTTGAAGAGCGCTCGAACTGACGGTAGCTGCTCTTCCGAATGAATAGTGCTCAAAATATTTGTAAAGAGTCGAAATGAATGAAAACGACTGCGGACCGGAATAGAAATAATTGCTGGTTTTCAACTAGAGACGAGAAAAAGCTGAGTAAGAATTTCAAGCAAGTGTGAGAAGGCAAAAAAAGGAGACATTTTTTGGACACCTGACCATGAGCTTGCTGGACTTCCCATTTCAAAACACATGCTATTAAAATAGAGTGACCTCTGTGTGATCCTATAACAACAGCCGCTTATCTGACAACATTAAAACCACCTCCTTGTTTCTACACTCACTGTCCATGTTATCAGCTCCACTTACCATATAGAAGCACTTTGTAGTTCTACAATTACTGACTGTAGTCCATCTGTTTCTCTGCATGCTTTGTTAGCCCCCTTTCACCCTGTTCTTCAATGGTCAGGACCCCCTGTGTTGTGCTGGTATGAGTGGTTAAGACACAGCAGCACTGCTGGAGTTTTTAAACACCTCACTGTCACTGCTGGACTGAGAATAGTCCACCAACCAAAAATATCCAGTCAACAGCGTCCTGTGACCACTGATGAAGGTCTAGAAGATGACCAACTCAAACAGCAGCAATAGATGAGCGATCGTCTCTGACTTTACATCTACAAGGTGGACCAACTAGGTAGGAGTGTCTAATAGAGTGGACAGTGAGTGGACACGGTATTTAAAAACTCCAGCAGCGCTGCTGTGTCTGATCCACTCATAACAGCACAACACACACTAACACACCACCACCATGTCAGTGTCACTGCAGTGCTGAGAATGATCCACCACCTGAATAATACCTGCTCTGTGGTGGTCTTGTGGGGGTCCTGACCATTGAAGAACAGGGTGAAAGGGGGCTAACAAAGCAGGCAGAGAAACAGATGGACTACAGTCAGTAATTGTAGAACTACAAAGTGCTTCTATATGGTAAGTGGAGCTGATAAAATGGACAGTGAGTGTAGAAACAAGGAGGTGGTTTTAATGTTATGGGTGATCAGTGTATGCCTGCGGGAATTCGTGGCCCATTTGTATGGCTGGACACCAATGTTGGTCAAGAAAGCCTCAGTCAATGTTTCTTTAAACTGAGCTTTTCTTCATGTCTTTATAGACCTCGAATTGTGCACATGCTAGAACTGGGAAGGCCCTTCCCTAAACTGTTGCTGCAAACTTGCGTCCGTTTTTCTGTGTCCGTATCCTGTCCGAGAGCTCAGGCTGCACTAGCCGGACCGGTCACTTCTCCTCTGATAGTGTGGGAAAAGACTGGAAGGTCACATCCGTCCTGTGTTGGTCAGAACAACAACTGATGTCCCGTATCTCTCACGATCCAGCAGACGTTCAGCAGATTCCCTGAGCTATGATCAGCATAATTAAAGAGATCTCTGTTCAGTTATTTACTTATTTCTACACACAACATGTCCTTCAGTTTCTAGTACAAATATTAACACCACCATAATTAACCTAATCTAATCTATCCAATACAAAGTGTTATATCCGGCCACAGAAATCCCAATAAATTAAATAAAAGCAGTCTATGGGTCTGTCTGAAACTCCAGCGCATTCTCTACATTGATGGCATTTTACGTCATCCTACAGGCTGCCTAAAAGAGGAGCTGTCTCAATTCTTAGACGCTAAAAATGCTGCCTACAGAGATGCCTTTATTCTAAACAAATAACAAGAGCATCTAGTGCTTCATCAAATTAGGAGCAACCAACTTTTCTATTGTAAATAAATTCTCATTTGTATAAAGGTAGAATTATACAAGTGACGTTTATTTGTAAATTCAGGCTCGTCAGGGACAGTTTAACTGGTATGGTACATGGAGGGAGACGTTAGCTGGCGTGCTAGCGGGTTGTGATGAGTCAGCCCGTTGGTTTGAATGGCCTGAGGCTAACTGTGCTTTAGCTTAGTAAGCTAAAACTGTGACGTAATCTGCATAATCTCTGTCTAAGTAGTGCGTCAAAATAATCTGTTTTATGAGTTCCATGTCTTATTATAATCCTCTCTATTTAGGCAGCTGCCCAGGTAGGAAATAGGCAGCGAGGCAGCTGACTAAGTGTTCAGACGGACCCTATATATAGCTAAAGGAAGGACACACGTCCGTAGACGTCATATGCGTTATTGATCGGTATGGGCCAGCAGCAAAAGCCTGTGGATGCAAAAGCAGAAGCCTGGTCTTACCCCGGCCGATTTTAACAGCTACCGGCCCATATCTAACCTCCCTTTCCTCAGTAAGGTTCTTGAACGTGTAGTCTCTCAAACTCAAAGGACACCTGACCTCAAATAATCTTTCCGAGCAATTTCAGTCAGGCTTAAGAGCGAAGAGTCCTGAAACTGCACTGACGAGGGTCATGAACGACTTTTGGCTGCCAACTCTGGCCTAGTAGACATACTTAGCGTTCTGCCATGACACGCTGCTGCATAGTTTTGGAGACATAGCCTGAAGGGCGCTTACAAATTAAATTATTATTATTATTATGTGGATGATTATGTAAAGAGTTCCCCCCAACGGGCCAGCCGTGCTGGTAGAGAAATTTCCACAACATTTCGGTCCAGGATAGCATGGCTGGCAGTAAAAGACTTTTGATTTCACATGTTGATGTGCTAATTTAGGACAGTAGCGTGCAGGAAATGTAGCAGCAGAAATTGCAGACTGCTCACAACGTTCTCTCTTCTCACACCTAAAAACATTTGCCAACAATTACATCCTAAAAGCACAACATTGATGGCACTTACTCTGAGATGTACTAACAAATGAATTTACCTTTGTCTAGGTGCATATAAGAAATCACATTGTTTAGGGTGTATCCCTGCCATATGTCCAACCCTGAACCCTGAAAATGAATGAATGAATCTGACTTTCCCTCTTTCACTGCAGTTCTGTGGCTTTGTGCTGCCCTGCCTGTCTGGTTTGTCCTTGTTCCAGCTCCTGCATTCCAGCCAAAACCAGCTCATTGTTTCACCCCGTCATTTAACATGCCGCCTTTCAGTCCGTCCGACCGAGTTCTGCCATGTACTCAACCACCTCCCACGCCCAGCCCACTTCAGAAGAGAGGTCACCACACGCTTTACGCTCACAATAGCCGCTCTGTCCTGCCACGTGCCGTCAAGTCGACCACAAAACACAACATTAACGTGCCCTGTAATTCCCTGCGTTCGTTATCCGCCGTCCACACGCGCCAGGCTAGATAAAGCACAAAGGAGCGCCGAAAAAGGATTTAGCGCCGACACACACACACAAACATCTCAATGCTTTTATCCACCGTTTAAAAAAAAATGCAATCATTTCTCAACAGTATGGCAAGTACGCTGGTGTGGTTCTCCCGCGGGTCTGGCAGCCAGCGGTCGCGAGGATACAGCGGGGCCGCGGAACGCAATCTAATAGCCTGCTCGGACATAAATCACTTTGAAAGCAGCATGCGGCACCGGGACTGACAGTCCGGCTACCACCAGTGGGTCTTTATTAAAAAAAAAATACAGGCTGGACGTGTGGCCACCCTCGCTGTGTCCAATCCTGAATGACACGGGTACAGAACTAGAGCCACTCCAGCGGGGGGAGGCCTCGGGTACAGGGTGGGAGTGGAATGATGGATGAATGAGGGATAATGAGAGTTCTAAATACTAAAAAGTGGTATTATCCAGACTTTATGGGGTGATGTGTGCGTTCCTCGTTCTGACAGCGTGCTGGAACAGCCTGGAAATAAATAGAACGAGTTTTTTTTGTTTGCTGCTAAACTGAAACCTAAATCAACAAACCCCAGCAGTACCACAGTAACGGTTAGCCTAGAAGAATCAATGCAGGACCGGTGAGAGAATATTGTGCATAAATACCACGGTTATAAAAAACATCAGCATCGGAAATAGCTCTCCGCTAAGCACAAGCGGCAAGGCTTCGAAATTAAGACATCAGAAAAAAAAGCAAAGCTGCTGTAATTATTTCTGCTTGTGTTTATAAAAAAACACATTTTCTTATTGCAGCCCCTATTTAGCAATGCTAATCCACGCTGCTGTTTACTCTCGGACACTCGGACACTCTCCTGACCGTAAGTGTAGGGACACGTTAGAGGTCATGATGAGTATTTTGCATAAATATTGCAAAACAACAAATATGTGCATATTAAGACTGAACAAACATCCCCTAACCTGAATAACCCTGAACTCTAATGTTAATGTGAACAGCCAGCAAAGTGTGTTTGCTAATGGTCAACCACCATATCAGCTACACATTTATTTATTTATTAGGATTTTAACGTCATGTTTTACACTTTGGTTACATTCATGACAGGAACGGTAGTTACTCATTACACACGATTCATCAGTTCATGTTTTTTTTCAATTTTATTTATCCATTTTCTCCCAATTTAGCGTAGTCAGTTTGTCTTCCGCTGCTGGTGGATCCCTGATTGCATTTAAGGTGGGTATATTGCTGCTCACGCCTCCTCCGACCCACGCTCAGCCTTTAACGAACCCTTTCTTATTCACCCATGCATTCTGCACAAGCGCCTCTCTGCCAATCAGGGTCCTTACACAGCGTTTAAAGACCCCACCCACATAGTCTGGTCATCCCGCCCTAACAGAAACGTATCTGCTGCAGGCACTGCCAAGTAAACCTGCTAGATGGCGCCCAGCCGACCGGTGGCAACGCCGAGTTTCAAACCGAGGAGTTCAGAATCTCGGTGCTGGTGTGCTAGCGGAATATCCCGCTGCACCACCTGGGCGCTATCAGTTCATGTTTTTAATGTCAAACACAGTCATGGACTATCTTGTATCTCCAATTCACCTCATTTGCAAGGAGGAAACCAGAGAACCCGGAGAAAACCTGGGCTGTCCCACCTGGAAATCGAACCCAGGACCTTCTTGCTGTGAGGCGACAGTGCTACCCACCGCGCACCAACTACACTACTAATGACCACAATCAAAATCCAGGAACAGATTCATCAGGGTTCAAATCTGGTGACTGCAAAGACCTCTGTCAACCTGAATACTGGCATGTCTAAAATCTGGCAACCTCACCAAAACAGTCAGCTGCTACTATTGTTGTGCCAGAAGAACAAAATCTTTTGTTTTATTTCTTAATTGCATTTATTTTATTAGGATTTTACCATCATATTTTACACACTTTGGGCATGGTATCATTAAACCCCTCGTCACTTCTCGCATGTGTTTACGTGACAGAACGTAGTTTGGAAGACCGGAAAGATTCGTCTGAGATTCCTCCTGGTGATAGATAGTGTAGTGTGTGACCCCTTATCGCCGTGAAAACCACAGTGACTTAAGACTCCCGATTACAAGAGATCCAGTTGTGTAGTGTGAACTGTACAGTGACCTGACGACTTGGAAGTAATGATGGGAGTAAACCCACGCAGACCCATGCAAACTCCATCCACACAAAGGACCCGGACCGCCCCACCTGGGGATCGAACCCAGGACCTTCTTGCTGTGAGGTGACAGTGCTACCCACTTACCCACCGTGCCACCCGAATTGCTACTTGACGCAATGCAACTGCCCAACACCAAACAATGGACAGCAATTAATAAGGAGAAGGCTTTCCTTAAAAATATTTTACCTTTTTTTGTCTGTATGTGGAGCAAAAATAATAAAATACGTTTGTGTAGGTGCAGGGGAGCCCAATAAAGCTTCTTTTTGTCTCTCTTTATCAGCACCTGCACACACAGCCACACACAGGTAATCCAGGATTAGATGAGACACGCTTTATCCAGACCCCATCCCGGACCCTGTGGTCCATCCTCCTCCTCCTGTTACGGTTCTGGAACCAACCGTGGCCGTGCATAGCTAACGAAGATAAAGAGATCTGGTCTCCGAGTCAACAGCGCTCGTCCTCGACTCCGCCGTTAATCACCGCGGCTGCCCGTAAGCGCAGATCTCACCGGCAAATAAAACGTTTAATGCGCTGATATTTTCGATATAACGATGAGCTCCGGTTACGATTTAGCAGCACTATCCACGGACGGGTCCTTTCACCCCCGTCTGTCTGTGTTCTTTGCTTTCCAGGTCACCTGATGTGTAAGACGTGTCAGTGCCCTGTCAGTGATGTTGAGTTATTTTTTCTTTGCTTCTCTCGGGAAATTCGAGTCAGAATTATTCAGCATGAGAAAAAAACGTGCCTTTGTCTTTCAGCTGGAACGAAACATCACGCTCAGAAACTGGTTTGCAGCTGTAAAATGGTTTTTCAAGTAGAGCAGCATTCCGCTTTTAGCGAGTCACCAGAGATGTCCAGACTGAGACAGCCAAAAAAATAACCTCATCTATTTTCTAACCAGGTGGTACAGACTGTGAGAGATATAAAATAACATGCACTATATGGACAGAAGTATTGAGACACCACTTCTATTTTTTGATTCTATGTTTCATAATAACTGCAAGCTCTATAAAGACATAAAAAACTCTAGTGTCCTGCACAGAGCCTTGACCTCAGCCCCACTCAACAGCTCTGGAATAAACCGGAACATCAAATGAGGCTTTACTGACCAACATCTGGCATTTGGACTTGTTGCTGATAAGTCTGGATGGTCCTTCTTGTCTTTAGTCCGTAGCACACGGCGTCCAATTTTCCAAAAAAAGACCTGGAATGCTGATTCATCTGACCCCAATACACGTTTCCACTGTGTGACGGTCCATCCTAGATGCCTCAGAGCCCAGAAAAGTCGACACCGCTTCTGGACATGGTTAACATAAGGCTTCTTTTTTGCACAGTAAAGTTTTAAGTGGCATTTGTGCAGTAACTCTGTATTGTAGAGCTGATAAAGGTTTGATAAAGTAATCCCTCACCCATGTGGTTATATCAGTTATTGTTGAGTGGTGGTGCCGTCTGAGGGATGGAAGATCACGAGCGTTCAGCCTAAGCTTGCACCCTTGGCCTTTACACACTGACATTCCTTGAATGGTTTAATTATATTATGCACTGTAGAGGGAGAAATATGCAAATCCCTTCCAATCTTTCTTTGAGGTTCATTGTTTTTAAACATTTCAATCATTTTCTCACACATTTGTGAACAAACTGGATCCTCTGATCATCTTTACTCAGCAAAGACTCTCAGACTCAAAGGCCTTCCTGTATGCTGCTTTAGCACCAAACCACCTGTTATCAACACCTGTTTGGAATCACATCATTATTTAGTTTTTTCACCTCATTACTAGCCCTAAATTCCCCCTGTCCAAACTTTTTTTGGAATGTGATGCAGGCCTGAAATGCAGGAATGGATGTTTATTAATAAATGAAATGAAGTTGAGCAGATAAAACATGAAATATCTCAGGTTCATCCTGTCTCTAATCAAATAAAAGTCAAAGTAAATGTAAGGAACTCTGTGTTTGTATTTTATTTGCATTTTCCATGCTGTCCCAACTTTTTCTGATTTGGGGTTGTATTTATTTATTTATTCATGTATTTATAGTTAGTTAGTTATACCGATGTTTTACGCTGTGTTTACACAGTGGTAATTTATTTGTTTATTAGGATTTTAACATGTTTTACACACTTCGGTTACATTCATGACAGAACAGGTAAAATGTTATGTTGGTATATTATTCGTCTCATCACAATGGCTCCTTCTCAAACTGTGTACTTTATTAAAGCAGGAAAGATCAGTACCCAACATTACCAACAGTGATCCAACACAGCCAACAACATGTGATTAGTATGTCATTTAGCGTTGGGTCCGATTCACTGGGAGAAAGGTGAGAAACACCCTGGACATGTCACCAGTCCATCACAGGGCAAACACACAAACTTAGAGCAATGTTGTATATCCAATTTACCTCACTTGCACATCTTTGGACTGTGGGAGGAAACTGGAGCTTCCGGAGGAAACCCACACAGACACGGGGAGAACATGCAAACTCCACACAGAAAGGACCCGGAACGCTTCACCTGGGGATCGAACCCAGGACCTTCTTGCTTCCAACAGTCCAGCATATAGTTACAGTTCAATAACACTTAAGTTGCAGCAGCTTTACAAAAAGATTAAATGTAAAAAAATAATAATAATATTATAAAAATTTTTACTAAAATACGAGGGTGTTTCAAAAAGTTTCCACACTTTTTAAAACTCTATTTATTAAAAATTCTAAAAGCAAACTACTTCACTTTTCTACACAGTCGCCTTCCGATGCATTTTTCCAGCATCGTGCCAACTTTTTAATGTCATCAGCAAAAAATGTTTTTGGTTAAGCGTGTAGCCACGCGCCGCTGCTTTCACATCATCATCACATGAAAATCTTCTTCCCCTTAAAGCTTCTTTGAGCGTCCAAAAAGGTGGAAATCAGATGGAGCTAAATCTGGACTATAAGCATCTCTCAGTCTCTCATACGTGACAAATTACTCCTCCTTCCACCCTCACCGCTTATAACCAAAATATAAAAGTGAAGATCCCTCATATTTTGATTGTTCGAAACCTTCAATGTAGACCAAATCCTAAATGGCTTCCCACAATCTACATTCAACACCATATAATGTATAACACACAGTGTGAAACGTGTTTTGCCAAGTTAATAAATATGAGGTTGATTTTTTGTCAGCCACAGCAGTAACTAGTTAAGCGGAGTTTGTTTGTTTTCATTCCAGTTAAAAATATTCGTTTCCATTGAGCGTTTCCTTCACAGATCGTACTGCTGATGTGTCTAAACACTTTTACACTTTTCCAATACATGATATACAATACAGAGCAGCTCTGCTTTCTGCACAAACTCGATCTCAAACTAGCATCGTATGGATTAACGATTGTTCATTTTGGTGAAAGATTACAGATGCGGTTTAGCGCCTCACAGCAGAACGATCGTGTAACCAGAACCGTCGACCCTCACAGGATCATTTCACTCCAGTTTTGTGTTTTTATTGATTAGCAGTTTACAGCAGAGGAACGCTCGCAGCTTCTGTAAAAGTCCGACATTCCAATCAATACACACACACACACACACACACACACACACACACACGCAGGGTGGCTCGGTGGGTAGCACTGTCACCTCACATCAAGTAGGTCCTGGGTTCGATTCCCAGGTGGAGCAGTGTGATCCGGGTCCTTTCTGTGTGGAGTTTGCATGTTCTCCCCATGTCTGCGTGGGTTTCCTCCGGGAGCTCCGGTTTCCTCCCACAGTCCAAAGACGTGCAAGCGGTCAGGAGTGGAGGTCAGCAGCAGTATATGTGGAAGTACAATAGAAGATCGATACGACTAGACTGGAAGGAAAATTGGAAGGAAAAAAAGTGAGAAAGACAGAAATTAGACCAAAAAAAACGAAGAACCCGAAAGCCCACGGGTGTCGACACTTAAGAAGTGTAAACAGATCAATGCTCTCTGTTTTCACGCTGTAGTGCCTGTAGTAACACAGTGCAGTACAACTACTACTCTGGTTCAGTCTGAAAACCCAGTGATCTCTCCACATAGGCGCATTTTACATTGTCCTACACTCCCGAGAAGAGGGCATGTCTAAATTCTTAGATTCCTTAACATGCTTCTACTGAGGCGCCTTAATTCGGAGTGATGAAGATGTTACCTGATCAGCTGCCTCAGTAGAGAGGATTCAAATAAGGCATGGAACGTATAAAGCAGATTATTTAGACGCACTACTAGACAGAGATTACAGTGATTACGTCACTGCTGTTTTAGCTTACTAAGCTAACACAGTTAGCCTCAGGTCGTTCGAACCAACAGGCTGAGGCGACACAACCCGCTAGCACTAGGGATGTCCCGATCACGTTTTTTTGTTCCCGATCTTTAATTTTGATCCCGATCCGATACCGAGTCTCAAACCGATACTTGTATTTTCTAGATATTGTCTAGATAAAAACTAGATAATACTGTTCACACAGTGCGCACTTCAAGTACATTACAGTTATTCAATTGAATCCAATGTATATGTTGACATGAACAATAGCTCAGTACAACTGAATAGCTCTGCAGTGCTGTAGGAAAAATATTGTTGTAACTAACAAACTTTTCTGTGGTTGTATTGTGACAATGGTTTGATGGACGTTTCTATGCAAAATGAGTGTGTTTTGACCCTTTGGGGCTTCCATAGTGCATGGAAAAGTGTGCTTGGCTAACGCAATGACTCTAGCTGTCCGCTATTCGGTACTGTAACAGAAGAAGTTAATAAAGTGTTCTGCTCCCGACAGTTTGTGAATATACCATGTATTTATTTCTTTATTAAGCAAGTGCATCACTACGACGCTCGGTTACATAACTAACCCAATCAGAGTGCTTAATACTGAGATGTCGTTCAGTCTTGTAACATGGTAACGCTGTATGTTATGGTCCTGAAGTTTTCATACTCGGATTAAAAGTTATTGTTTTGTAAACCGGAGTGATCCTGGACTCACACACCATATAAACAGTAAAATTCTACAGTAATGAACGCAGCTCTGCTACTACCGCCTCGTAAAACGCTCGCATTGCAGACGTTACACTTCACTGTTGGACTTGTTTCACTTTCCAATTTAAAGTATTTCCACACAGCGCACATGCTGACGTAAAACGAAGGATCGGAATTAGGATCCCGATCAGTTAAAAAATGCCTTGATCGGCCCCGATTCCAATCTTTGAGATCGGAACATCCCTAGCTAACGACACCAGCTAACGTCTCCCTCCGTGTACCGAAAACGGTTAAACTTTCCCTGACGAGCCCAAATTTACAAATAAACAACACAATAATAATTACATCTTTATACAAATTTAAAATCAATGAGAATTTATTTACATATTATTGAAAGGAACTCCGTTGGTTGCTCCGCATTCGTCCAGCATATTTGTAATTTTTGTAAGAAAAGTCGTGCCGCACTGAATGCTGGGATTGCCTTCAGCTCTGAGGAAGCATCAGACGCTCCCTCGTTATTCAGTCAGATTATCACTAGGGATGTAACGATGCACCACAAGACAGTTAATAACCGATTAAAAAATTCCACGATTCAAATCGATTTAACATGTATAATGAATCGATATTCAGCAGAGGACGCTGGTGCTATACACCTTGTCTGGTTGACGTCACTGGCGCTATATGCCTGGTTGCCAGATTCGGGGTTTTTCAGCCAAATTGGGCTTAATACAAAATTGTTTTGCATAGTTTGTACCTTACCTTAGAAATAAAAGAGCATTAATTATTTAGATAAATAAAAGATAATCACAAAAACTGTATTTTATTTTTTAAGAGAAATAATAAAAGGAAACTTTGTCATAATTTGTCTTCAATTTCAGTTTAAAAAAATCGGGAAAAAATCGTATTGTGAATCGCATCGTGGGTAGAGTGTATCATTACACCCCTAATTATCACTCAGAATTAAGGCACCTCAGTAGGAACATTTTAGGGAATTTAAGAATTTAGACATGCCCTTTTCTCAAAAGTGTAGGATGATGTAAAATGCATCTCTGTAGACAGACCCTCAGTATGCATACTGTCCCGTCACTGTTTTTAGGTCAGTAAATGTAGCTTGTATTTACTGTAGTGCAGTGGTTAGTGCAGCTCAGTGGTTAACATACTGGACTAGAACCCAGAAGGTTGCCAATGCAAACCCCATCACTGCCAAGTTGCCACTGTTGGGCCCCTGAGCAAGGCCCTTAGCTATAATTGCTTAAATTGTTCTTGATTGTAATCGTAAGTCGCTTTGGGAAAAAACCGTCTGCTAAATGCTGGGTGGGTAGCACTGTCGCCTCACAGCACAAAGGTTCTGGGTTCGATTCCCAGGTGGAGCAGTCCGGGTCCTTTCTGTGTGGAGTTTGCATGTTCTCCCAGTGTCTGTGTGGGTCCAAAGACGTGCAAGTGAGGTGAATTGGAGATACAAAATTGTCCATGATTGTGTTTGACATTAAACTTGTGAACTGATAAATCTTGTGTAATGAGTAACTACCATTTCTGTCATAAATGTAACCAAAGTGTAAAAAAATGCATAACGCTAGTCAATACAGACCAGAATTCCTCTAAGACAGAGCACACTAAATCACAATGTGCAAATGCCACGTAAAATCCACTAAAAAGGATCGATAAAGCCGCCGGGTTGTTCTGACTCTCCGCTTTCATTCATAAACCCCACGTGCCGTTTCTGGTGAGCTGGCTGCATGAAACGCTGCATTCTTCATCGATGAATGATAGATGCGTATGTAACGAGTATGTAATATTCAGTATATATTGAGTGTAGTATGTAGTATACAGTACATACTGAGTGTAGTATTCAGTATACAGTATATACTGAGTGTAGTATGTAGTATACAGTACACACTGAGTGTAGTATTCAGTATACAGTATATACTGAGTGTAGTATGTAGTATACAGTACATACTGAGTGTAGTATTCAGTATACAGTATATACTGAGTGTAGTATGTAGTATACAATATATACTAAAAGCAGGATGCAGTATGCAGTATATACTGTGTGTAGTATTCAGTATACAGTACACAGTATATACTGAGTAATATGTAGTATACAGTACATACTAAAAGCAGGATGCAGTATATACTGTAGTGTAATATTCAGTATACAGTATATACTGAGTGTAGTATTCAGTATACAGTATATACTGAGTGTAGTATGTAGTATACAGTATATAATGAGTGTAGTATGTAGTATACAGTATATACTGAGTGTAGTATGTAGTATACAGTATATACTGAGTGTAGTTTGTAGTATACAGTACATACTAAAAGCAGTATGCAGGATGCAGTATATACTGAGTGTAGTATGTAGGATACAGTACATACTACGTGTCCTGTTTAGCCGACTAACAGGAGGAAAAGCTGAATTCTAGCTAAAATGCATAATGCCAGTCAATACAGACCAGAATTCCTCCAAAACAGAGCACACTAAATCACAATGTGCAAATGCCACGTAAAATCCACTAAAAAGGATCGATAAAGCCGCCGGGTTGTTCTGACTCTCCGCTTTCATTCATAAACCCCACGTGCCGTTTCTGGTGAGCTGGCTGCACTAAACGCTGCGTTCTTCATCGACCTCAAACATTTCAGTCTGAGCTTTCAAGGTTCAAACAGAGCCGGGATGAAACGGCGGCAACAGAAAAGGTTGCGGTGAGCGTGAGGTCAGCGTGAAATGGATTGTGTAAACGTACTCTGAACGGACTGGCACACGTAACGGACTGGCACACGCATCTGTCGTGGAAAATAGCAGCTCACACGTTTGCGGTCGTGCGTGTGTGCGTGTGTTTGTACTGGTGTGTAGGCGAGTGTGCACCCAGCGACCCCGCACCAGTAATCACACTACGATTTTTGGACTGCCAGCACCGGTGTGAGTGAAGTCAGCGCCAAGGGGCCCAGCTTTTCCCCCATTCTTACCGCTGAAGGAAAAACCGCCGCTTCCAAGTTTTTCTTCTTCTTTAAAACCCAGTGAAACACACACTGTATCAGGTTTTTCACCCAGAAAAGCTCGAGCAGAGCCTTTTGAAACACGAGCGTAAAAGATAATGAGATCTGGGAGTGCGCAGAGTTCATTTTAATGTGGGAATCTTTTATCCCACCCCGTTCCTCCGCTGACGGCTCAGAGAGGACCCACACACCCGGGTCTGAAAGAACAAGGGCATCAGGAAATAAAAACAAGCTCGAGTGAGGGGAAGAGAACATTCTGGCTCCATTAAGACGTGTTTTATGTGCTTGTGAAGCCTGGTGATCACCGACGGGTCAGCCGGGTCCCGGACGGGCTAAAGGACGGCACAAATCTCCAACAGAGCTTAGAATGATCCAGGCAGTGCACACACACACCGAGCCGCCCGATAAGGTGAAGCGATTTACCTTTCAATCCATGCTGCTGAAAATGAGCTGCTGTTTACTGACCTTTGCATGAAGCTATTACAGTCACTTCCCAAGTTCCAGCTATACAGATCCACACAATCAATGGTGTTCGAAACAGCCTAGTACATACTACAGTATCAGTATAAATCTAAAATTTTTTTTTTTCCCTGTACATTGATACCCGGATGACATACTACTTTGGCCAAATTCCTAGTACACAACCAGAGCTATCTTCCTGGGGTTCTGCATTCCATCATGAAACACGACCTGTTTCAACATGAATGAAAAAAGTGGATAAAACCTTCATACGCCCATGTGCCATGTAGTATGGTTTGTTATTGTTGCACACTATACTACAAACTACACTCAGTATATACTGTATACAGAAAACTGGTCCCCATAGTAGTATGCAGTATAGTATACAGTATATACTGAGTGTAGTTTGTAGTATACAGTATATACTGAGTGTAGTTTGTAGTATACAGTATATACTGGGTGTAGTATGCAGTGTATACTGAGAGTAGATTGTAGTATACAGTATATACTGAGTGTAGTATGTAGTATACAGTGTATACTGAGTGTAGTATGTAGTATACAGTATATACTAAGTGTAGTATGTAGTATACAGTATATACTAAGTGTAGTATGTAGTATACAGTATATACTAAGTGTAGTATGTAGTATACAGTATATACTAAGTGTAGTATGTAGTATACAGTGTATACTGAGTGTAGTATGTAGTATACAGTATATACTGAGTGTAGTACCTAGTATACAGTATATACTGAGTTTAGTATGTAGTATACAGTATATACTAAGTGTAGTTTGTAGTATACAGTATATACTGAGTGTAGTATGTAGTATACAGTATATACTAAGTGTAGTTTGTAGTATACAGTATATACTGAGTGTAGTATGCAGTGTACTGTATACTGAGTGTAGATTGTAATATACATTATATACTGAGTGTAGTATGAAGTACTAAGTACAGTATGTAGTATTCAGTATATACTGAGTGTAGTATACAGTATACAGTATATACTGAGTGTAGTATACAGTATACAGCATATACTAGGTGCAGTATGCAGTATATAATAAGTACAGTATGCAGTAAATAATAAGTGTAGTATGCAGTATACAGTTTATACTGAGTGTAGTATGTAGTATACAGTACACACTGACTGTAGTATGCAGGATGCAGTATACAGTACACACTGACTGTAGTATTCAATACATACTAAAAGCAGTATGCAGGATGCAGCATGCAGGATGCAGTATATACTGAGTGTAGTATGTACAGTATATACTGAGCGCAGTATGCAGTATACAGTATATACTGACTGTATTATGCAGTATACAGTTTATAATAAATACAGTATGCAGTAAATACTAAGTGTAGTGTGCAGTATATACTGAGTGTAGTATGCAGTATACAGTATATATTAAGTGCAATATACAGTATACAGTATATACTAAAAGCAGTATGCAGTATACAGAATACAGTATATACTGACTGTAGAATGTGATATACAGTATATACTGAGTGCAGTATGCAGTAAATGCCAGTCTGGTACATGGTAGAAGACCTACAGGAAGTGGTAAGTCACCAGTATTTGATATTGTCTGATGGCTGACGCTCGGCTCTGTGTAACTGCTGTTAGACTGAGAGCTGAGATGATTGTAGCTCATTAGTTCACTCGCAAAGAAAACTGGAAGCAGACGTTCTGTTGGAGGCCTCGGAGATAAAAAGCCTTTAGATGAAATTTGTTCATCACTCGCTCGTCTAAACTGGATGTTTACAGTCGCGGCTGCTCGGTGTGTCGAGCGTGATGTTCATTGTTTACTCAAAATGCCTCCGAGATCCGTCGTCTCGGATCAGACCGGAACACGGCGTTCGAGAGGACCTGCTATCTTTGTGTTCATTATTACAATTATCATCAGTGTCACCGAGCTTGGCGTGACTGGCATGGGCATGGCGGCGTCTCGGTGGGTAATTAGCCTGCGGTGTCGAGGTGGGTGGAACAGCGGTGAGGTATCGGTAACCCTCTCCTAAGCGATGTGCGTTGGTGGCTACTTTCGTGCGAGTGACGGATTTAAGCTGGAACCGTGCCAGAGAACAATCATGTGTGTGTGTGTGTGTGTGTGTGTGTGTGTGTGTGTGTGTGTGTGTGTGTGTGTCCTCTTAAACGGTGTGTGTTTTAGGGACGTTGGTGGCTGAGGCACGACAGGAGCCGAGGCATGAGAGAGCCAGGGCAGCAGCTTATCAGCCAAACCAGCAGGAGAGTTCACTACCCCCTACTGGATTAAACCAGGTGCTCACGGGGTTCACGCAGGGAGAAAGCGCTCACACACACACACACACACACTCAGGTTAGAAACCTGTTTAGCTTAACACTTCCCCCCTTTTTCCAGCGGTCTGCTCCATTGCCTCCAGTCTTGCATCCATAATGCATGGGAACTCTCTGTTCGGCCTTTTTACCGAGTGCTTCTGCTCCCTTCTCACGCCTTTACACCCCCCACCTGCACTGTGAGAGAATCATTGCACGCCACACTGCTTTCCTGAGGCCCGACACACACACACACATGCACAAAGCCATTCTGGCTAAAGAACGAATACACAAGGACACAGAGGATACCGCTTTCCAGCTACGAGGGATCCGCCGGAGTTAAACACACACATCTGGAGAAGCTTGCAGGCCCATATGGCTCTCGCAGACCCCCAAAACGCTGAATCCAATAAGCATTCCGAAAGCCTTTTAGCACCCGCGCCTGTGTGCGTCCCTGCAGTTAGGCTATGGCGCCTCTTCGTGCCACCGTAATGAAATTAGAGCGATCGCCGCCTGATTTATGGCATCGGCACGTCTCGGATCGCCTCTTTTACATAAAGAAGAGCCGCGATTCATCATCCGGCCGGTCTGATGGATCCATCCGTCTTCATCGGTGCCTCGCACCGTCCCACCGCGGCCTCCCTCCCCTCCCGCCTGGAAGCTCCGTGAGGAAACGGGGGGGGGAAGTGAAGGGGGGGCTCACCAGCGTTTAACCTCCCAGTTATTTACAGCCACACACTAACAACTTGGAGTCACGGAGGCTGAGCTCGTACCTTCCACACGGACTCTAACAGCTCATGAAGGCTGAAACAAAGACTTCTTTATGCTTGCGGTGTAGTACGTTATCCAAAAACATCACAGACTGGTAATAATTCTGAGGAAATATGTATTTTAGCATGAAGGCTTAGCCAGGACAGGCACGGGCGGTCGCCCCCGGCACATCGGGCGGCGTGTAGAGGCACAGAGCTGTGAACCGATGTTGGCAGGGATTCCGTGTAAAGACGTGTTGAACTGCCCACACAGAGCTTACAGTACATCAGGATTCAAACCCTGTGCCTTAGACCAGAGGTTTTAAACCTTTTTGGACATGCGCCCCCTTTCGTGTGCCGACCTTGATCTTGAGCCCGCCCAAACCCCCAACCAACACCCCCCCGAACCCTTGCCCAGAAACCGTGCTAAAGCTTTTGACAAGCAAAAATAATATAATGCGATACAACTTTGCTGATTGAAATATTTACTTCAAAAAGATACATACAGCCGTAGTCGTACGTCGTAAGCGGGACTTGCCTTGATGTAGCTGTAGAGCAGAAAACATTACTTCACAGAGCCAAGCAGAGGCAAAAGTACATCAATTACTAAGTTCGCTAGTGTAGGATACTCTGCTTTCACTGACAGAAAAGTAAGGTGATCTAACTTTTAGCTCCACAGGCAGAACAAGTCTGAACTGGCTGTCGCTAGGGCTGAAACAATTCCTTGAGAAACTCAAGTAATTCGATTACTAAAAATCATCGATGCAAATTTTTCGCATCGAAGCATCGTTTAATCCATACAGCTATATACAGCTCATGGTGATTCACACGAACGACTTTTATTTTTGCACTACCCGTTCACAAAATCTCTTACTTAAACAGTTCTTAACAGGACTTAAACCGGGTACTTTTTGCATACAGTTTGATGAATACTATGTATTTGGACACGCTCGCCGCTCCTGCGTACTGTTCAGTATAAAAGTGCGATTTAGGGAGCAGCCGATTTGATAGTGCGGACTGCAGAATGGAGAGAGAGAGAAAATATCGAGGGGCGAACAGAGGAGACTGGACAGAGAAAACCACAGAAAGTTTGAGATCATTTTAATCTGGAAAAAACGAAAACTCAGAACAACATCCACACCATCAGAGCGTCTTGTTGAGACGCTGACTTTTCTTCATTGTAACCACCACAGGCTTTTATTAAGACTTATGCAAACACACATGTACACGCACATAAACACCAAGTCTACCTCATCTAGGAGATACAATGACAGAATCTCCTACAAATGCCACAAAGCCTCCTCACAAAATATTAAAGCTTTATGTTCTGTGTGAGCTGTAGCTGAAACTTTTAGTTCTGAAAGTTGAACAAATTAGAGGTTTATGTTTCTGTATTATTGTTTATTATTATTTATGCCTTAGTTTTAGGTTGCCTGTTTACATTTTAAAGGTAATTTGATTTATTTTTGATGTATTTGTTTTTGCATTTCAAAAGTGTTCTCTTTGAACTGTCCCGTATGCAAGGAATAAAAATGTGCAGTTTGTTTTAAGAGACGCATCTTATTTAATCTCATATCTATTTATTTTTGCTCGTTATTAAAGCAAAAGTATTTCTTATCTGAGTACTCGATTAATCGCTTTAATAATTGTTAGAATACTCGATTACAAAAATAATCGATAGCTGCAGCCCTAGCTGTCTCTGTGGTAATGGCCAGTTTAATTAAGCGTCCCACCTGTAAGGAAAGCGAGTCACACAAAATGTTTCGGTAGCTGGTGTTTATTTGAAACTGCAGCATTCATTAATAACAGTAAAAACCGAGAGATGACTGAGAAGAGAAACTTACGAATCGATGAATCGAGTGCTGAATCACTTAAAGCGAATTGTGAACAGAGCATCTCCCACTATACACCTCTCTTAAAGACACACACACATCCTATAACAGCAGTCGTTGCTTTTGTCACCAATTTAGCTTCACTGTTTGCCCTATTTTTAAGGTTGTTTTTTTTTAACTGAACTGGATAACATTAAACGTGCGTGTGTGCGTGGTCAGCGAGACTAATCAAATGTGTCTCCTGTGGATGAAAAATGAATTGCTTTAGTTTTAGAAGTAAAAAAATCTCAATGTCACAGGTTGAAAACCCCTGCCTTAGACAATTTAGAAGCTGCGTCCATGGCAGCCTTTAGATCAGGGATGTCCAGACTACAGCCCGCGGGTCCTTTGCCGGCTGTTACAATTTTTGAAATGACTTGCGAGATTAAAATTTAATGGCTTAAATTAAAATTGGCCCACTATTATGCAGGTTTAAATACTGAAATAACACACACACACACACACACACACACACACTCAGGTGCAGCTTTAATGCAATTTAGCACTCCAAATCTAAACTGGAAAAGAAGCCACTACTCTTCCAGCCAACTGGACCAAGCCGTCCACACCAGAGGTCGTATTGGCTACTTAAATTTAACACACAGACACTATCTGATGGGAACTAATGCACCAACGTGCCCAACATGCAGTTTAATCCACTTAATAAAACACATTCTAAACCCTAAATAAACAAACAGATAAATAAATAATGCAATTTAGCTTCATACAAATGCTAAAAAGGATGCTAAATTATCGTTGTAATCGTTGTGTTTTTTCAAAAAAGCTGTTAAAGCCTGTAAGTAAGAGATTGGTTTGAATGGCCTGAGGCTAACTGTGTTAGCTTAGTAAGCTAAACTTTGGTGATGTAATCGCCGTAATCTCTGTCTAAACAGTGCGTCTAAATAATCTGCCTTATGAGCTCGATGTCTTATTAGAATCCTTTCTACTAAGGCAGCTGATCAGGCAGAAAGTAGGCAGCAAGGCAGCTCAATAGGTTTTCAAACAGACCCAGAGTCTGTAAATATGCAACCAAAGTGGCTAAAACAAGCATTTCACTCCCTCTCCTGCTGCAGACCTAGAGTCCTGACCCATGATGGCCATGACTAAAACAATCCCCTCTGACATGTGTGCAGTAGCTGACTGCTTCTTTTCACCTGCATAAGTCTGTATTGTGCAGAGAGAGTCACGCACCGATCTCTATTATCTCTAGTCTATGTGCAGGTGGCATCAACCAGCTTCTTTGATGTTAATAGTGATTTAAAATAAGAAAGGAGCCTGGTGTGGTGCTGCAGAGTCTCCATCACAGTTTCACAGATGATATTTCTTATTGAAAGCGAATCTGCTTTTCTAATTCAGTCTCCGGCGTGGCTCAGCTGTGAGCGATCACAAACTGAACCGTGCACACTCAATCACAACCTGCATCCAAAAACACGATCGCACAGATTCCAGTCTGACGGGGAGGTGCAGAACCACAGATCGATTCGTCCTGACGTCCATATCTTGTGTCGCTATAAATGCAGACCTGAAACGCTGGACTCCGCTGATGTACCCGCAGCAGACTGGCATATTTCCTGTGTAATCATAATGAACATTTAACAGGGCTCGAGTGGGCTGTTAAAAAAGCGGCGGCCGAGGAGGCTGCGGCGGGAAGCCAGGCGTGGCGGTTAAAGCGCTGTTCCACTGTAACATGCTGGAATGTTTATCAAGATCCTGCGAGGATGGATAACACGTTTATAGCTGCGTAGTTTTCTAATCATTTTGCAGAGAGATCTGTATTTCATTTAACATTTACTAAAAATAAATAAATCAACCCACACGATTCTCTTAACTACAGGGATGGGAATTGATTTGGCACCATTTGGTTCATTCGGACTACAATTCAGCCAAAAAATTGTGTTTTTAATTTATATTTTCGCTCAGTTCAGCGAGTTTCTAATGCACTCAAACCTAAGTGTTACTTTTTAGCCCAGACTGACTATCTGTCTGTCTGTCTGTCTCTCTCTCTATCTGTCTGTCTGTCTGTCTATATGTCTCTCTATCTGTCTGTCTACCTATCTGTGTATATCTGTCTGTCAGCTATATATTTGTCTGTCTGTCTCTTTGTGTCTGTCTATCTATATACGATATCTGTGTAACTATTAATCTATCTGTCCGTCTATCTATCTATTTATCTCTCTCTCTCTCTATATCTGTCTGCCTGTCTATTCATCTGTCTGCCTGTCTGTCTCTCTATCTGTCTGTCTGCCCGTCTGTCTGTCTGTCTATCTATATGTCTGCCTATCTATGTATGTCTGTCTATCTGTCTGCCTATCTACTGTATGTATCTGTCTATCTATCTGTCTGCCTATGAATCTGTCTGTCTATCTATGTGTCTGTCTGTCTGTCAGTCTAGCTATTCATCTGTTTGCCTGTCTACTCATCTGTCTATCTGTCTATCTGTCTATCTCTGTCTGTCTATTCACCTGTCTGTCTGTCTGTCTGTGTCTATCTATCTGTCTGTCTGTTTGTCTGTCCATCTATTTCTGTCTGTCTGTCTATCAACCTATCTGTCCATACATCTATTTATTTCTATCTGGCTATCTGTGTCTATCTATTTTTGTTTGTCTGTCAGTCTGTCTGTCTATAAAACACCTGAACCCAATAAGAACACAGACGTGTCCACATACTTGTATTCATTCAGTTTACCTACCAGTAACATTTCTTATTTAGTGACTGGCTCCACTGTTGGTACCGGTTCCAAAAATCACTCTGAATTTAGCACTACAGAGCAGATTTTAGTGGAGTCAGTTAGCAGGGGATACGGGGGGAGGGGGGAGAGGAGGAGGCATCTGCCTAATTAAATGTGCTAATTAACCTTAGTGCAGCCGAACGAGAACAGGTGGAGGAGAGGAAGAGGATGGATGGATTTGTCTAATAAACGTCTCAGTTCTCTCAATCTGATCAACCCCCCACCCATCCACCCCCGGGAGGTCCTGCTGCTCCGCCTGATGTCTGTTAACAGTCCTGGCTGTCAGATCAGAAGCGAAGACTGAACGCTGGATTAACAGTGACCGTTTCAGACTGAAATCCATCAAGGACGGAGTGTTTCTCCTTCCCTAGAAAACCAGTGACCTCTCTCAAACAGGAGCAGGCTGAGGGAGGTCAGTGTGGTGGTCACTTTCATCTCAAACCGAATGAGAAAAGGGAGGAAAAGCCTCAGATCACTTAAAAAACAAGCAAACGTATAAATCCAGCCACCTTCAGCCAAGGGCGCTTCAGTCTACATCCTTCCTACATCCTTTATGATGTGGAGATGGGCATGTCTGTGTCCCTGTGTGTGTGTGGGATGGATTTAAAAGCAAAGGGTCTTCATCAAATCGTGTGTGTGTGTGTGTGTGTGTGTGTGTGTGTGTGTGTGTGTGTGTGTGTGCCCTTGCGTCCTGTCCTTCTGAGAACTGTCCTAGTTTCAGCTCACATGCTGTGATGGCCATCTTTCACAAAGCCTTCTCCCTCCACGTCAGATTTATTTTCCAGAGCTATTGTTCAGCTGGCACACACACCCACTCCCTTATACATCACAGAAACCAGCTTACCCAGTAACAGGGATGCCAAAAATGAGCAGAATCCATCTGCAGTCCACTATTAATAGGTATTTAATGGCAATACGCTGTATTTAAGATACGTAAGTGTAAATATATGCTATTAATACACAATATAGATTCACAATTTGGAGAGCACCCCCACACACACCTCCCCAAAAACCAGAATATGGATTGTCAGACCTTTAGGGACATTTTGTCCAATTTAACCTCCCAGCATATTTCATAATCTGTTCTAATTAAAAATCAGACATGTACTGTGTGGTCGTATCATGTATATCCAAAAAAAGAGGCTTCTATACTGTATATAATCATATATTTTACCTCAGAGTACAAATTACACAGTGACAATTTGAGGGGGGTCCATATTTATGCCTGGAAGAATACAGTATCAGTCACCCCTTTAAGTGGACCGTACTATTTCTCATCTCATCTGCCTGCCTTTATTCCTCTTATTGGTTGCACCTTCATTAAGGTTGCAGTTTCCAGGGAAGGCACTGTACACACAGACACACACAAACACAAACACACACACAAACAAACACAAACACACACACAAACACAAACACACAAACACTCAAGTCTATTGTGTTTACCTCTTTTGGGGGGTAATTAAGTATTAATTAGGAGGGGCAGACTGTTACCAAACTGTAACCAGTGTTGTTCAATTCATTTAAGTGGAAACCAGTGGTCAAATGTCTGCTGACTGTCCAGGGTGAAGAAACAGAGATGGACAGAAGGCTTGTTAGAGCAGAACAGAATAGAAAAAAAAAGAATGAAATAATACAAAAATAAAATAGAATAGAATTAATAAGAATGAAATAAAAAAAATAAAACAGAATAGAATAAAAAAGAATGAATAAAAAAATAAAATAAAATAGAATAAAAAAGAATGAAATAAAAAAATAAAACAGAATTGAATAAAAAAGAATGAAATAAAAAAATAAACAGAACAGAATAAAAAAGAATGAAATAAAAAATAAAACGGAATAGAATTAAAAAGAATGAAATAAAAAATAGAATAGAAAAAAAGAATAAAATACATTAGAATAAAACAGAACAGAATAAAAAGTAAAATAGAATAAAATAGAACAGAATAAAACAATGAAACAGAATAGAATAGAAGAATAGAACAGAATTTAGAAGAGAATAAATGGAATAAAACAGAACAGAATAAAATAGAGCACCTTTATTTGTCATATATACATTTATATGTGTACAGTACAATGAAATCCTTTTTTTTTTTGCATATCCCAGCTTGTCTGTTTATATTTTTTGGAAGTCATGTTGAGTTTAAGTAGCCAATACGGTATCTGCTCTAGTCGTTTGGGGGAGCAGTGGCCTCTTTTCCAGTTTAGGTTTGGAGGGCTAAATTGCATTAAAGCTGCACCTGTGTGTGTGTGTGTGTGTGTGTGTGTGTGTGTGTGTGTGTGTGTGTGTGTGTTATTCCAGCACATTTGATCTCCAGGTTTAGTTTAGACATGCCTTTCATATCTAAGTGTGATATTTTAGAAAAAAAAAAAGATGTTTGGCTGCCTTATGGTGGAGAAAATGTAAATAAATCAGATATCAGATACCAGATATTCCAGGTCATGTCCAGATTTGCCACAACTGAATTGGGCAACCCGGTAATAGCCTGCCATGTTTAGCTCATTAGGATCAGGCATGTCAGCAGCTGTATTTCTTTATATATAACTACATACACTGATCAACTCCATCAGCGTTGCTGTGTCTGATCCACTCATACCAGCACAACACACACTAACACACCACCACCATGTCAGTGTCACTGCAGTGCTGAGAATCATCCACCACCTAAATAATACCTGCTCTGTGGTGGTACTGTGGGGGTCCTGACCATTGAAGAACAGGGTGAAAGGGGGCTAACAAAGCATGCAGAGAAACAGATAGACTGCAGTCAGTAATTGTAGAACTACAAAGTGCTTCTATATGGTAAGTGGAGCTGATAAAATGGACAGTGAGTGTAGAAACAAGGAGGTGGTTTTAATGTTATGGCTGATCGGTGTAAGACATGTCTTTTTCTCAGGAGTGTAGAGAGATCACTGGGTTTTCTGGAGGCTTGTGGATCCAGTTGATGTTGATTTTCCGCTGTCACCCATGTGTACGTTACGTAGCTGAATACATGTATATTTTACTAACCACCTCAAACCATCAGGCCTGGAAATGATGCGTTGGTGTTTGTGACAGTCACACAGATCTGTCTGTTTACCAAACCTGAGGCCTGAGAGGCTGATGTGACAAACGGAGGGCACAGATGTTCCATCGACAAAACCTCTAGTCAATATCTCTAACAGATGACAAACCGCCGAGGGTTCTGCCCGCCTGCATATCGACAGAACTGCTACCCAGGAACTAAACGGAACAATCTTCCTTCCTTTACCCAAACCCAGACCTAGAGCAACTTCCTAGGGACTCGAGTCGACCCCTTACGGATCATCGCTCCGTCTCCATGGATACTGCTGAATGGGTATTTTCCATGTGTGATGGTAGCACAAAGGGCCACGTGTGAGGGCCAAGTGGGGCGCATGCAGGACGCAAAGATGCTGAGGAGATCTCACTTCCTTCTGCTGCTTACAAATGATGCCAGAATAAAGAAAGAGACTAAGAGAGAGAAAGAGACTGAGCATGAGAGACTGAGTGAGAGAGAATTAAGAGAGAAAATAGACTTTTGACTTTTAAGATGACATTTATTTTAGGATTGGATTAGTAAAAAAATAAGAGCATTTATCCTTTTGGATCAAAGAAAAACCTGCAATTTCTTTTTAAATAAATAAATAAAACACAAAAACATAAAATAAAAATATAGAAAGACTTTTTCAGTATAATGATCTAAAAAATGTGTCCTTTAATAATAGTAATAAAGAAAACGAGAGAGAAAAGGCAAGAGAACGAAACAGAGAGAGAGAGAGAGAGAGAGAGAGAGAGAGAGAGAGAGAGAGAGAGAGAGAGAGAGAGAGAGCGAGAAGGGAGAACCTTTAATGTTTGTCAAATGCACACAATCATAAAAATAACTGTGAGCTTGTGCATGCAAAATGATAGACAGGCAAGCAGGTGGATGGATGGATGGATGGATGGATGGGTGGATAGACAGACAGACAGACACTATTTATAGATAGAAAGAGATAGACAGGAAGATAGATAGATAGACAGACAGACAGATAGACACTTTATTTATAGATAGACAGAGATAGACAGAGATAGACAGACAGACAGACAGACAGACAGATACTTTATTTATAGATAGATATACAGACAGACAGACAGATAGATACTTTATAGATAGATAGATAGATAGATAGATAGATAGATAGATAGATAGATAGATAGATAGATAGATAGATAGATAGATAGATAGATAGAGATAGATAGATAGATAGATACTTTATAGATAGATAGATAGAGATAGATAGATAGATACTTTATAGATAGATAGATACTTTATTTATAGATAGCTATACAGACAGACAGACAGACAGACAGACAGATAGATACTTTATAGATAGATAGATAGATAGATAGATAGATAGATAGATAGATAGATAGATAGATAGATAGATAGATAGATAGATAGATAGACAGACAGACAGACAGACACAGACAGACAGACAGACAGACAGACAGACAGACAGGCAGGCACTTTATTTATGGATAGATAGACGAATAGATAGACAGACGGACAGACAGACAGATAGATATATACTTTATTTATAGATAAATAAGCAGATGATAGACAGACAGACTTTATTTATAGATAAATAGATAGACAGACAGACAGACACAGACAGAGTATACACACTATAAAAATTCAACAGTAAAAAAAAAAAAAGTGAAATACAGAACAAACACAACAAAGATTGAAGGAACCTGAACTTTACATGTACTGGATAACATCAGCTGTATATTTAATAATTGTAGCCAATCTAACACCACAATAAACTCAAATGTATGGAGACTAAGTAACTACAGTAAGACAGCTAACTAAAGTAAGACTGAAAGAGAAAGAGAGAAACCATGAGAGAGAGACAGAGAGAGAGAGAGAGAGAGAGAGAGAGAGAGAGAGAGAGAGAGAGAGAGAGAGAGAGAGAGAGGCTGAATAGAGCTCTGGAGAAGCGTGCTGGTAGGAGTGTACAGCAGATTCAGAATCTTAATGATGCCCGAAGAGCAAAAAAAAAAGAACATTCGCTCTCTCAGAAAGCTGCTTCCTTTAACAAAGAGGACTGTGGGTTGGATGGGTGGAGAAAATAGCAGCAGAGGAAACCATTCAAATACACGAGCGCTGATTTACCATTTACCATCCTCCCTCAATCTGGTGCTTAACTGGTTTTGTTCCCCCCCCCTCCTGATCTTATTCTCCTCCGTCATCTCCCTCCTCTCTTACAGTCCAAGTTCCTCTCACTCCTTCTCTCCCTCACTCAGCTGTCTATGATGTATGGCTTCATTTCCAGCCGACCTTTTTGCCAGAATAAGAAAACAATCTGGGCAATTGAGTGGAAACGAGTTTGGGGAAAAAAAGAGACAGAAAGATGGATACAAAAGGGCCGGACGAGGTGAAAAAAACCAGAATGGTACTCTGCCAGGACCCACATTTTTATTTTATTATTATTCTTTTTTAAAGGCGCACACACTCATCAGTCTGAGGGGTTCGAACTGCCTGAATGGAAGAACGGCTGCTGAGTGACGAACAGCGTGACTAATCCCGGGTGCACACTATATGATTTTCGGCCTGATTTTTTTAGCCGCCTACTCATTTCGGGGGAGCGTTTATGTGAGCGCCGCGCCTTGCAACCTCATTTCTGCAAAAACAGATCAGTCATGGAGCCTCCAGGATTATCCAGCAGCTGTGTGGAGTTTGCATGTTCTCCCTGTGTCCTTATGGGTTTATTATTTATTTGTTTTACACACTTTGGTTCAATTCATGACAGAAACGGTCGTTACTAATTACACAAGTTTAATATCAAACACAGTCATGGACAAATGGGGGGGTAGGGTGCTGGAGCCTATCCCAGCTTTTCAATGGGCGCAAGGCACACAGTAACACCCTGGATGGGACGCCAGTCCATTGCAAGACAGACACACATACACTCACCCATTCACCTATAGGGCAATTCAGTGTCTCCAATCAACCTGACTGCATGTTTTTGGACTGTGGGATGAAACACACAGACATGGGGAGAACATGCAAACTCCACACAGAAAGGACCCGGACCTCCCAGTCTGGGGATGGAACCCGGGACCTTTTTGCTGTAAGGAGACAGTACTACCCACTTAGCCACCGTGCCGCTCCATACTTAAACAGTACATACTAAAATCGAGGCAGTGTGCACTGCTCGGTCGGTAAAGCAGTACGCTCTGTCAGTACGCCAGTGTGCAGTATGCACGCAACCTCGTACGTACTACGGCCGCCATCTTACCAATGTCACGTGATGCATGACGTCACATCGCCACAGTTTTTTTAAATCTATAGATTTATGCGTTTTCTCCCATTGCACTTATTATTCACCCATGCACTCTGCACAGGCGCCTCTATCTGCCAGTCAGGGTCCTTACACAACTTTTGAACACCCCACCCACATAGTCCGGTGATCCCGCCCTAGCAGACACACTAGCCAAATAGAGTCTGCTGCAGGCACTGCCAATTATGCCCGCTCCACAAAGCTACTCATAACGTAATTCAGGGTTGTACTTAATCATTACATTTTTAATGTTTGTCTTCCCTACTCCTCCAAATCTTTCTTCTTCCACTTCAAACACCTTTGCAGCTCCAGTTGAATTATGGCATAGATTACACTGGACAACAATTTTTTGCCAAAGTTCTGTTACCTTGAATTTTTTTGGTGATTGTGACAGACCCATTTGATCTGAACACAAATGTAGTTTCTGATTGTCTGTATCACATAGAAATTTTGAGAAACATGAGATTAACTTTACTGATTATAACACATTTAAATCTTATACGTGTCATTAGTTCAACTGAGCTAAAAGTGTTTTGCTGCTGATTTTCGTTTCTACTCAACATCTGGTGCATCTCGTATTAGTGTCCAGCAATAGTCAGCCAGCACTGACGGATTCCAGTGGCCTTGGTAACATTTTTCCATTGTGGCAATGTCTTGGTGAAAGCATTCGCCATGCTCATCACTTACTGCACCAAGATTAGGGAAGAAATGCAGGAAATGAATTTTCAGTGACGTTGCACTTCATCACTTTGTAAGCTTGAAGAAGGTTGTCACCCAGCTTGATGAAGTTTGGCGCTCGATAGTTGCAAAAAAAGAATTTTTCAACAACATCCTGGAATGATTTCCAAGTGATTTTCTCAGGTCTCACCACCAGCTCTTTGAACTGATCATTCATGATGTGTCGCATTTGTGGACCAACAGAAATGCCTTCACTAATCATGGTATCAGTTATTCTTGCGAACTCTTCTTGCTTTTTATTTGTTCGTTGCCTTTATAAAATCTTTCATCAGCCCGAGTTTTAAGTGAAGTGAATATCTTTTTTTTTTGGGTCCACAAGTGGTTTATGTGCAATATTGTTCTGCCCTGGGGTCAAATTCTGATGAATTGGCCAGTTATTTTTAGTGTAATATGATTCTTCTTATGACTGTCCCAATTGCAAATGAAGCAGCAATACTTGGTATATCTGAGCTGCAATCCAAGAAGCAGTGCCACTCTAAATCTCCAGCTGTTTCAGTTGTTGTTGCTGTACTTGATGTGTTTCAACAACAGTTCCATGTTCTGGTATGTTTCCTTCATGTGTAAAGCATACCAACAGGTACTGAAGGATAGACATTGTCACTGTATAACAAGACAGCCTTGAGGCATGAATCAATAAAATGGTATGTGATAGGAAAAATTTGAGGTGATTTTTGTTATCAGCAGCTCAAAATACCTAAGACACACCCAAAAGTGTTCAAGAAACAAAATCTCTGTTGACCAGTGTTATCGGACCGCAGAGTGTTTTATTCGGACACACTACCCACTCTCGTATGCGATCTCGGACACAGCTATATAGTCAAGTCAACTGGAGCTACCAAAAGTGTGTGTGTGTGTGTGTGTGTGCCCTGCCTTTCACCCAACGACTGAGCCACCATGACACTGACCAGAATAAACTGATGATAAAACAATGAATACATGAATAATTTCAGCTCTTGTCTGTTTTGCATTGCTGAACAAACACGTCGTGCTGACCTTGTCTGCAGACCCACGAATTTATCAACGTCTTTTTTTCTCGCCCCAACGCAAGGAGTGCAAACTATTAACACAGCGAGCGTCGTCTGTCTGACGGCAGTTATGTTTGTTTATCTGAAGTCGACCGGGGCAGCGATTCACGACCAGAATCTTCAAGTGTGTGTGGTGTTTAGTTCTGGGTAAAAACTGTAATATGTGTGTGTGTGAAATCAGTACAAATCTGTTTCAATGTACACCGACCAGGCATAACATTATGAGCACTGACAGGTGAAGTGAATAACACTGATTATCTCTTCATCACGGCACCTGTTAGTGGGTGGAATATATTAGGCAAGTGAACATTTTATCCTCAAAGTTGAAGTTAGAAGCAGGAAAAATGGACGAGCGTGAGGATCTGAGTGAGTTTGACGAGGGCCAAATTAAGATGGCTAGAAGATCCCAGTCTGCAGTATCTATCAAAAGTGGTCCAAGGAAGGAACAGTGGTAAACCGGCGGCCAAGGCTCATTGATGCATGTGGGGAGCGAAGGCTGGCCCGTGTGGTCCAATCCAATTTGCTGAAGATGTTAATGCTGGTTCTGATCGAAAGGTGTCAGAATACACAGGGCATCGCAGTTTGTTGCGTATGGGGCTGCATAGCTGCAGACCAGTCAGGTGAGCATTGGAACTGGACCACGGAGCAATGGAAGAAAGTGGCCTAGTCTGATGAATCACATCTTCTCTTACATCCCATGGATGGTCTGGGAAACACATGGCACCAGGATGCACTATGGGAAGAAGGCAAGCTGGCGGAGGCAGTGTGATGCTTTGGGCAATGTTCTGCTGGGAAACCTAGGGTCCTGCCATCCATGTGGATGTTACTTTGACACGTAGCACCTACCTAAGCATTGTTGCAGACCATGTCCACCCTTTCATGGAAACGATATTCCCACATGGTGTGGCCTCTTTCAGAAGGATGATGCATCCTGCCACAAATGATTTGAGGAGCACAACGAGTTTGAGGTGTTGACTTGGCCTGCAAATTCCCCAGATCTCAATCCAATCCAGCATCTGTGGGATGTGCTGGACAAACAAGTCCGATCCATGGAGGCCCCACCTCACAACTTACAGGAGTTAAAGGATCTGCTGCTAACATCTTGGTGCCAGACACCACAGCACACCTTCAGGAGTCTAGTGGAGTCCATCCCTCGACGGGTCAGGGCTGTTCTGGCTGCAAGATAGGGACCAACACAATATTAGGAAGTTGGTCCTAATGTTATGCCTGATCGGTGTATATACAGGTCCTTCTCAAAAAATTAGCATATTGTGATAAAGTTCATTATTTTCCATAATGTAATGATAAAAATTAAACTTTCATATATTTTAGATTCATTGCACACCAACTGAAATATTTCAGGTCTTTTATTGTTTTAATACTGATGATTTTGGCATACAGCTCATGAAAACCCAAAATTCCTATCTAAAAAAATTAGCATATCATGAAAAGGTTCTCTAAACGAGCTATTAACCTAATCATCTGAATCAACGAATTAACTCTAAACACCTGCAAAAGATTCCTGAGGCTTTTAAAAACTCCCAGTCATGGGTAAGACTGCCGACCTGACTGCTGTCCAGAAGGCCATCATTGACACCCTCAAGCAAGAGGGTAAGACACAGAAAGAAATTTCTGAACGAATAGGCTGTTCCCAGAGTGCTGTATCAAGGCACCTCAGTGGGAAGTCTGTGGGAAGGAAAAAGTGTGGCAGAAAACGCTGCACAACGAGAAGAGGTGACCGGACCCTGAGGAAGATTGTGGAGAAGGGCCGATTCCAGACCTTGGGGGACCTGCGGAAGCAGTGGACTGAGTCTGGAGTAGAAACATCCAGAGCCACCGTGCACAGGCGTGTGCAGGAAATGGGCTACAGGTGCCGCATTCCCCAGGTCAAGCCACTTTTGAACCAGAAACAGCGGCAGAAGCGCCTGACCTGGGCTACAGAGAAGCAGCACTGGACTGTTGCTCAGTGGTCCAAAGTACTGTTTTCGGATGAAAGCAAATTTTGCATGTCATTCGGAAATCAAGGTGCCAGAGTCTGGAGGAAGACTGGGGAGAAGGAAATGCCAAAATGCCTGAAGTCCAGTGTCAAGTACCCACAGTCAGTGATGGTCTGGGGTGCCATGTCAGCTGCTGGTGTTGGTCCACTGTGTTTTATCAAGGGCAGGGTCAATGCAGCTAGCTATCAGGAGATTTGGGAGCACTTCATGCTTCCATCTGCTGAAAAGCTTTATGGAGATGAAGATTTCATTTTTCAGCACGACCTGGCACCTGCTCACAGTGCCAAAACCACTGGTGAATGGTTTACTGACCATGGTATTACTGTGCTCAATTGGCCTGCCAACTCTCCTGACCTGAACCCCATAGAGAATCTGTGGGATATTGTGAAGAGAAAGTTGAGAGACACAAGACCCAACACTCTGGATGAGCTTAAGGCCGCTATCGAAGCATCCTGGGCCTCCATAACACCTCAGCAGTGCCACAGGCTGATTGCCTCCATGCCACGCCGCATTGAAGCAGTCATTTCTGCAAAAGGATTCCCGACCAAGTATTGAGTGCATAACTGAACATAATTATTTGAAGGTTGACTTTTTTTGTATTAAAAACACTTTTCTTTTATTGGTCGGATGAAATATGCTAATTTTTGGAGATAGGAATTTTGGGTTTTCATGAGCTGTATGCCAAAATCATCAGTATTAAAACAATAAAAGACCTGAAATATTTCAGTTGGTGTGCAATGAATCTAAAATATATGAAAGTTTAATTTTTATCATTACATTATGGAAAATAATGAACTTTATCACAATATGCAAATTTTTTGAGAAGGACCTGTAGAATGTCTCACAATTTGGATTGTAAAAAATGGTGTGTGCACCTGCTATAACAGGAGCAGCCGAGCAGAAGAAGAATGCGATACACACTTTGTCTTTTTAAATGTCAGGCCTCGTTATCGTTCCTCCTAAAGGGCAGAGACACCATGAAAAATATCATTAACGTTCACAAAAGTATCATGACCCGCCTCCACAAAAAGTGCTGATCCATCTGAGATCCATCTCTCTAGAACTTCAGCTGCACGATAAATCAGGTGATAATGGGTTTGTCCTGAATTCATATTAGGTTTAGCAGCAGCAGACACTTCTCACAGGTTCTAGAACTTTCTTCAATTTCTCCAACACGGTGGATCTGGAGCCTCGCCTCTTAAAAGTATGATGGTCCATTACAGTGCATCTAATACTGACTTCATTCCAACTCGGGGAAATGAACACCAGTGTTAGAACACCTAAGGTCACGATAGAAATACACAAACACATGAGAGGAACTTCAGAGCCAGTAACTACCACCCCAAATAAATTGTAATCATGGTTTGGTACAAAAGCAGCATCCAGGAAAGGCTGAGAGTCTCTGATGAGTAAAGATGATCAGAGGATCCAGTTTGTCCACAAATGTGTGAGAAAATGATTGAAATGTTTAAAAACAATAAACCTCAAAGAAAGATTAGAGGGAGAAATATGCAAATCCCTTCCACAGTGCAGAATATAATTAAAACATTCAAGGAATCAGGAGGAATTTCAGTGCATAAAGGCCAAGTGCGCAAGCTTAAGCTGAACACCCGTGATATTCGCTCCCTCAGACGGCACGGCATCAAGAACCGCCACTCAACAATAACTGATATAACCACATGGGTGAGGGATTACTTTATCAAACCTTTATCAGCTCTACAATACAGAGTTACTGCACAAATGATACTTAAAACTTTACTGTGCAAAAAAGAAGCCTTATGTTAACCATGTCCATAAGCTGCGTCAACTTCTCTGGGCTCCAAGGCATCTAAGATGGACCATCACACAGTGGAAACGTGTATTGTGGTCAGATGAATCAGCATTCCAGGTCTTTTTTGAATAAAAAAATGGACGCTGTGTGCTCCGGACCAAAGACGAAAAGGATCCAGACTGTTATCAAGAACAAGTCCAAAAGCCAGGGTCTGTCATGGTATGGGGGTGTGTCAGTGCCAGGGTCTGTCATGGTATGGGGTGTGTCAGTGCCAGAGTCTGTCATGGTATGGGGGTGTGTCAGTACAAGGGTCTGTCATGGTATGGGGGTGTGTCAGTGCCAGGGTCTGTCATGGTATGGGGTGTGTCAGTACCAGGGTCTGTCATGGTATGGGGGTGTGTCAGTGCCAGGGTCTGTCATGGTATGGGGTGTCAGTGCCAGGGTCTGTCATGGTATGGGGTGTGTCAGTGCCAGGGTCTGTCATGGTATGGGGGTGTGTCAGTGCCAGGGTCTGTCATGGTATGGGGTGTGTCAGTACCAGGGTCTGTCATGGTATGGGGGTGTGTCAGTGCCAGGGTCTGTCATGATATGGGGGTGTGTCAGTACCAGGGTCTGTCATGGTATGGGGGTGTGTCAGTGCCAGGGTCTGTCATGATATGGGGGTGTGTCAGTACCAGGGTCTGTCATGGTATGGGGTGTGTCAGTACCAGGGTCTGTCATGGTATGGGGGGGTGTCAGTGCCAGGGTCTGTCATGGTATGGGGGTGTGTCAGTACCAGGGTCTGTCATGGTATGGGGGTGTGTCAGTGCCAGGGTCTGTCATGATATGGGGGTGTGTCAGTACCAGGGTCTGTCATGGTATGGGGGTGTGTCAGTGCCAGGGTCTGTCATGATATGGGGGTGTGTCAGTACCAGGGTCTGTCATGGTATGGGGTGTGTCAGTACCAGGGTCTGTCATGGTATGGGGTGTGTCAGTACCAGGGTCTGTCATGGTATGGGGGTGTGTCAGTGCCAGGGTCTGTCATGGTATGGGGGTGTGTCAGTACCAGGGTCTGTCATGGTATGGGGGTGTGTCAGTGCCAGGGTCTGTCATGATATGGGGGTGTGTCAGTACCAGGGTCTGTCATGGTATGGGGTGTGTCAGTACCAGGGTCTGTCATGGTATGGGGGGGTGTCAGTGCCAGGGTCTGTCATGGTATGGGGGTGTGTCAGTGCCCTTGGCAAAGGTCATTAACACTTCTGTGATGCAGCATTAATGCAGAAAAGTACATGGAGAGCTTAGAGCAACATGTGCTGCCTTCAAGACGTCGTCTTTCCCAGGGACATCCAGCATTTTTCAACAAGACGATGCAAAACCACCTGCTGCACACATTACAAAGGCATGGCTGCAGAGGAAGAGGGTACGGGTACTGGACTGGCCTGCCTGCAGTCCTGACCTGTCCTCAATAGAGAAATTTGAAAGGAAAAATGCGACAGCGACGACCCTGTACTGCTGCACATCTTAAGACGTGTTTGCAGGAAGAACGAGACAAAATAAAAGCTGAAACACTAAATCACTTGGTCTCCTCTGTGCCAAAACCTCTTTTAAGTGTGGTGAAAAGGAACGGCTTTCTTGTGACTCCACTAGACCCCTGAAGGTGTGATGTGGTATCTGGCACCAAGATGTCAGCAGCAGATCCTCTAACTCCTGTAAGTTGTGAGGTGGGGCCTCCATGGATCGGACTTGTTTCTCCAGCACATCCCACAGATGCTCGGTTGGATTGAGATCTGGGGAATTTGGAGGCCAAGTCAACACCTCAAACTGGTTGTTGTGCTCCTCAAACCGTTCCTGAAGCAATATTGCTTTGTGGCAGGACGCATTGTCGCTGGTTTTAGGGCTGCAACTATCGATTATTTTTGTAATCGAGTATTCTAACGATTATTCCAGCGATTAATCGAGTAATCGGATAAGAAATACTTTTGCTTTAATAAAGAGCAAAAATAAATACATATAAGATTAATTAAGACTCGTCTATTAAAACAAAATGCACATTTTTATTCCTTACATACAGGACAGTTTAAAGAGAACACTTTTGAAATGCAAAAACAAATAAATCAAAAATAAATCAAATTACCTTTAAAATGTTAACAGGAAACCTAAAACTAAATCATAAATAATAATAAACAATAATACATGAACAATGCCTCGAATTTGTGCAACTTTCAGAACTAAAAGTTTCAGCTACAGCTCACGCAGAACATAAAGCTTTAATATTTTGTTGGGAGGTTTTGTGGTGTTTGTAGGAGGTTCTGTCAGGATTGTATCTCCTAGATGAGGTAGATTTAGCGTTTGTGTGCGTGTACGTGTGTGTGTGTGTTTGCCTGAGCCTTTAAAAAAGCCTGTGGTGGTTACAATGAAGAAAAGTCAGCGTATCAACACGACGCTCTGATGGTGTGGATGTTTTTGTTTTTTCAGCTTAAAATGATCTCCAACTTTCTGTGGTTTTCTCTGTCCGGTCTCCTGTTCGCTATTTTCTCTCTCTATATTTTGCAGTCCGCGCTATCAAATCTCGGCTGCGTCCTAAATCGCTACGTTCACACTGAACAGCACGCGGGAGCGGCGAGCGTGTCCAGATACGTAGTATTCATTAAACTGTACGCAAAAAGTACCCGGTTTAAGTCCTGTTTAAGTATGAGATTTGGGACGCAGCCCTCTGCTTCTTCACGTCACTGCCCACAGCGTAAACACGTTGTGCAAAAGTAAAAGTCGTCCGTGTGAAACACTGTGAGCTGTATATAGCTGTATGGATTAAACGATGCCTCAATGCAAAAAATTTGAATCGATGATTTTCAGTAATCGAATTACTTGAGTTTCTCGAGGAATCGTTTCAGCCCTACTAGGTTTACATTAAACTATTAAGGCCGCTGTGCTGTGTATTGTAGCTTCTATTTATTCCATCATTCAATTTATGAGTGTAATTTAATGACTGCTGTGAAATGTGGCTCTTTTCTTGAAAAATCTGTGATTTTTGTAAAACCAGGTCCATGAAATAAAGCACATTTTCCTGTAAATTTAAAAGAGCCTTTTTCTCTCACATGGACGTTTGTACAATGATGCACTGATTGAAATAGAACATAAGTATTATAATTTCCAAATTGACAGTGGTGTTTTGAAAGCTCTTGACCACTGTGAAGTCTTCCTAACAATCAAGGCTGTGTTTAAGCCGCTGCGGTCAGTGAGAAGTGAGACTCCGGGATGGACGTGAGAAAGGAACCGTATTCAACCCCATCAGTACTTAACAGAACAAAGCCTGACAAAATAACACGTTCTGTATCAACATGAAAAGCTGTTGAGAAAGCGAGAGAATGTGAGGACGTGTGTGAGAGCGTGTGAGAGCGTGTGATGGACAGTGTGTGTGTGTGTGTGTGTGTGTGTGTGTGTGTGTGTGTGAAGAGAAAGACCCGTCTGGACTGAACGGTTTACAATCTAACGGTCAGCCTGCATTTCGTCCTGGTGTGTGGACGCACCGTGAGAGCTTTGCATGTACTCGCTCGTCCTCGCCGGTCTCAGAAGAGCTGGACGTCACTTCAGATCATTTGCTGTACGTTCAGGATACGGCGCTCCTGAATCGCAATGCAGCTCTGGGATTATCAGCAGTAAATCGTACCTGGGAGGTTTGGGACGAGCGTGAGGAGAAATCCGAGGCCAGCAGATGTTTACAAGACTAAACAAACAGTGAACTGGAAACCAAGAATGGGAGTCTCAGCTGTTTTAGCTATTCGGAAAACCACAGTGTTACAAAACATTCATTCATTGTCTATTTTATCATCATTTTATCCTGGTCAGGGTTGCGGTGGGTCAGATTCACTGGGCAAAGGGTGGGAAACACCCTGGACAGGTCGCCAGTCCATCACAGCAATTTAGTATCTCCAATTAACCTGACTGCATGTTTTTAGACTGTAGGAGGAAACCGGAGCACCCGGAGGAAACCCACGCAGACATACAAACTCCACACAGAAAGGTCCCATACCACTTCACCTGAGAATCAAACCCAGGACCTACTGGTTGTGAGGCGACAGTGCTACCCACCGAGCTACCGTGTTACAAAACACTCACTCACTTTCTTAACCGCTTATCCAGTCAGGGTCGTGGGGGGTTGCTGGAGCCTAACCCAGCTTTTTAACACCCTGGACGGGGAGCCAGTCCATCGCAGGGCAGAGACACATACACACGCACACACACATTCACCTATAGGGCAATTCAGTGTCTCCAATTAACCTGACTGAGTGTTTTTGGACTGTAGGAGGAAACCGGAGCTCCCGGAGGAAACCCACACAGACACAGGGAGAACGGACCCAGACCGCTTCACCTGGGAATCAAACCCAGGACCTTCTGGTTGTGAGGCGACAGTGCAACTCAGTTAGTTACAAAACCGTTTGCATTAATAACTAAAAGGGTTAAAATTAAAGGGTTTACATATTTCTTTACCGTTGCAATCAGGGACATTCAACCCCCCATCTTAAAATTTAATATAAGCACGTGAATAAAATTGAATAAAACTATACAACAAGTCTCAGTAAAGAGGGAACGAACATTTAAAAGCAATTTTAATAAGTTAACATCATTTTGAGTTATAATAAACAATATTTAGTTCCCTTGAAGAAATACTATCAGAATAAATAACTGCTGTCGTCTCTAGACAAAATTCTCTATGACGCCGCCGCGGCAGCAAAGATTAGCACACAAGCTAATACCAATTACGCTCGGCAAAAAGACGCTAATACCAATCGCATTATCTTCTGCATGGGCAGCACCTCCGAGCTGAGCGCGCTCCATATGCTTCAGTAATCGCCGTCTGACTTTTCGACGGGTGTTTAATGGCTTTTGCGTCTCAAACAGAAGCTCGGTAATGAGCAGTGCGCACGGGGCCGGTCGATGTTTGCTGTAAACTGCCTTAATCCCCAACATGAGGAGGAGCGTGGGATCCGTTTTCCTGAGCAGAGAGGAGACTGGATCAGCAGTCGGACCGACCCTGAAGTTTTAAGGGTGGAAGGGAGCAGGAAACTCTCTGAGAGAGCGGCTGGATGTTGGTTAGTTTTTCATAAGCATTTTCTGCATTTAGCAGACACTTTTATCCAAAGTGACTTACAGTACTGTGACAGTATTTTGTCTGAGCAATTCAGGATTAAGGGCCTTGCTCAAGGGCCCTACAGTAGCAACATGGCAGTAGTGGGGCTTGAACCAGTGACCTTCTTCCTACTAGTCCAGTACCTTAACTGCTAGGGTACAACTGCCCTGACTTACAGTACTGATAGTATTTTGTCTAAGCAACCTGGCAGTGTAGAGGCTTGAACCAGTAACCTTTTGATTACTAGTCCAGTACTGTAACTGCTAGGCTACATACTGCCCAGAAAGTAAACATGGTTGCTTCTTTGTATCACCTGCTTCAAAGAGCAATCACAATTATGTGTACAGTGGTACCTTGTAACTCGATTTCTCCTAAAGTCAAAATCTTTGTAACTTGATGCCCTTTGTGGAAAAATGTTTGCCCTTAAACTCGACGTCTGTGCGACTGCAGCTTTGTTCAGCGCTCGGCCTGAGTGTGCGGTAAACTTCATCAAAGTGTTAATATGAGACGAATCTGCATTTGTGTGGAACAACTATCAGATCCAGTCTGAAAGCTCCACATGTATCTGTGTTTATCTAGATTTTCCTCACTGTTTCACTTTTAAACTTGTTTTAAAGCTCGAGGTTCTAAGAAACTGTGAGAATCAGAATCTGCTTCTAAAACGCTTATAGTTAAAAATAAAGCTAAATGTGACTTAATGTAGTAAAAGAAGGAGACAGGGGCTCTAAACTTCTCTTAATTATTACTGCTCATAAGTTTTCTCCACTAACGAAATTCCTCGTTGTTGTTTTAGTACAATAAGTCATGAAAAGCGATTTTGCAGCTTCTCATGTGAATGCACCGGTGCTGAATGGAATACGGTATTCCAAGATCAAGCATCTCCATGATTAAGAAGCTTAAGGATACAATAAAGAAGTAAAGCTAAAGTGCAGCTTTTTTGTAATTTTTATTGATTTTTAATATTATATAATGTTTTTAATTGTATTTCAGTGATTTTTATATTATATTTGTGTTATTTTTAGTGTATAAGTGTCAAAAACAACCTTATTATTTTACATGAGTCTAAAATATATGCAGTCCCACAGGACCCTAAAGTGCATTAACAGGTTTCTCAAAAATCCTTACCTTGAAACTCAACGTCTTTAAAACCAACGCCTCTCCCAGAACCGACTGACGCCGAGTTTCAAAGTACCGCTGTAATTCATATTTACAAAATACTGTTTGCATGTTGTGCCTGGGTTTCCTCCGGATGCTCCGGTTTTGCCCCTCTGCATCATCTGCTTTCAAGAGTGATCGCTTGTGTTCAATTTGCACGTTTTATTTCAAAAGCTTTGTATAAAATATGCAGAAACGGAACTCCTACGCACCTTGACAGCCCTTCGCTGGATTCTCGGCGAGTTTGAATTTGATGGGACGTAATTAGTATTTACAGTGAATAAGTGTGGGACGCCATCAGTGGCTCTTTGTCCCTGAGGCCTCGTCGGTGAATGGCGCGCGCATCTCGAACCGGGATGAAGGATTTGGGATCGGGCTTTAACGTGAAAGGCCTAATCAGCGCTGACGCCGCCGCTGGCTGGCTGGCTGTTCTCTCAGATGACACGGCTGATTTGAATATCAAAACGGAACGTAAAACAGTGATTAAAACTCAATTATGCCTCGCGCAGCTGAAAAGTCAATTAGAGACTTCAAATGCCTGGAAGAGGCAGATGCCAAGGTGAAGAAGAGGCGCGGGTAGTGCCGGGAGATTTGGGTCAGCGCTGATGGCCGAGACGAGAGCCAAAAGAGGCAGATACACACACGGACAAGCTGAGTCACCTTGATTTACATTTACATTTACAAAGCAACTAACGCCAAGTTCACACTACACGACTTTCCATATCGTCGGGTCGCTGTACAGTTCACACTACACGACTGGATCTCTTGTAATCGGGAGTCTTTCAAGTCGCCTGATCGACTGATCGGTGATAGGGGGTTTCACACTACACCATCTATCACCAACTGGAATCGCAGGCGAGCTTCTCTGGTCTCCCAAACTACATTTTGTCACGAAAACACACGTGAGAAGTGACGAGGGGTTTAATGATACCACGTCCAAAAATGCACGTCAACAAGTAGAGGATGATCAAAGTTTGTGCGCTGATGTGCAGCGTAAAATCAAGGAGAAAAAATAAATTAATCTGAGTGGATTTGGCAACACGAACAGCAGGGATTGTTCTATAGTGAGTTGGAGGTTAATACATATTTTTTGCAATGCAGCGTGGGTATTATGTTTTGTAGAGAACGATAAGGTCAGAAATACTGTAAAACGTGTGTGTGTGTCGATGTATTCTTATATAAACTACTGTATATTACGCCCCTGTCCCACCTTTTTACACTTCACCCCTGTGTTTCCCCTCACACCGTATCTTGCGTTCTCTCATTGGCTGTTCGGCTGTTTGACATAGCACTCATTGCCAGTCGGGCAACTCGGATCCAGATATTTGACAAGCTAGATGTTTATCTTCAGTCGCTCGGATCGAGTTGTTGAGTAGTTCACACATAGCGATTGAGAGCCGAGTTTCGAATGCCGAGCGAACGCCGAGTTGCTCCCGAGCCGGCAAATCTAGCGCCGACCGGTCGCCGAGCGAAAATCAGGGCAAAATTTGTGTAGTGTGAACTAGGCATTACAGTACTGTGAGAGTATACTGTCTAAGCAATTGAAGGTTAAGGGCCCAACAGTGGCAACCTGATAGTGGTGTGGCTTGAACCAGTGACCTTTCAAATACTAGTCCAGGATCTTAACCACTAGGCTACGAATGCCCTATTATTTTATTCCCACCTCCAGAGGTACCTGTCACAACAGGGTCGAGAAAAAATTGGGAAAATGCTTCCTGTCAATCCCATCTTGACCCACCCATGAATTATAAAGAAGTTACATCATGAGGCGTTTATTCGGGAGCACAGTGAGCAGTCAGAAATAGAAAAAGAGGAAAAAATCATCACAAAGCTCCGGATTCAAATGCGCTCCACCGTGAGCTCCCGCTGCTCCGAGTCCATCCCCATTGATCCCGCATTATTTATTTATGCCGCTATAATGAGTGTTGAATATAGAGAGGGGAGCTAGAGAGGCACCGGGGAAGCAGCGAGGCAGTAGATGGGTTTTTATCAGCGCCGTGTAGCCGCGGGGGAATGCTCCAACCGTACCAAAATCCATCAAACCTGGAGCACATGGCACAGACCAGCCTGCAAATCAAACAGCCGGGGACGCTTTATGAACATACGCGGCGCAAATCAAATTTCCAGCATATGGTGAGCGGGCGCCGTGGTCCTCGTGGACCCTCTGAGAGGAAAGGGACATTTTTAAAGGGCTGGTAACACGTTTAACCCCAAACATCAAATACTCAGTGACATGTGAGAGTCGTTGGTTCTGAAGGAATCATGAAGGTGACTGAAACGGGCTGAGGCGGTACGTTTAAAGCAGCAGGGTGCAGTCGTGTCAGAAGCGTCCTCTCCGAGACAAAGAGGAAAATAAAAAACCAGCCCTGGATACAGAGCTGAAGTAAATGTGTCCCATTTATTCTGTGTTATCATGGGGCTCTGGGGACGAGAGGCATACAAATGGTCGCACGATAGCTCCAGTTCTCATGAACCCAGAGGAATTACGCTTTGCTTGTTTAGGAACTGAACTGATCTTATTGAGACAATATTCAGATTTGCTTAAAATACACGCACCCCCTCACACACACCCCCCTAGTATACTGTAAGAATTATAAACAAACACATTCCACTCAACAGCTTTCCATAACGTTAGAATCCAACAGTGTTCTTATCGGTTGTTTATATGACTGAGATGTTTTAGAGTGGCAGGATCCCCCAGTAGATTTGGCAACCTCCCTTCCCCAATGTTCAATTCATCTTAGCTCTGTCTGTACAGTAGCTGTAATATTTAACAAGCAGTTTAATAAAGGTAGAATTCGAGGGCGCCCGCTAGTGCACCAGCGCTTGGAGTTCTTAAACCGGTCGGCTGGGCGCCCTCTAGCAGACACGATTGCCAGTGTCTGTAGCAGACAAATTAGCCACTAGTGTACTGAGTGGAAAAACACTAAGATTAAAAGGGGGGGAGGGGGGGGTCCTTCAATGCCATGTAAGGACCCTGATTAGTAGTCCGAGGCGCCTGTACAGAAGTGCATGTTTGCACTGCGTGACTCTCCATGCATGAGACTGGCCTCACGGACAAATCCATTGAAGTATAACCGAATAAGAAGGGGTAGGCAGACTGCACATGTGTCGGAGGGAGGTCACTGAGAGAAAAAGGAAGAAAATGCATAAATAAAAAGCTAAATGCAGACGGGGTCTCCAAATATCGCATAGTTTCGCATACGGAGAGTCATCTACTACTATCCATAAATCAGCCCCCCCATGCTGACGTCTGCAACAGCAATGAGGAACCCATTCATCCTGTCCTTACCTCTGGCACAGCTAATTTGTATAGTCGGCCTTTGTGGATACCTGGCCAGGTCAATAGTACAGCTGAGATCTGAACCCGAAAGCCAGCATACTGTACCTGGGCGCCAGCTGAGCGCCACTTTTAAATAAAGTTTTATCATGAGGCTCTGGGGACAAAAAGCGTACCCATGGTCGCATGATAGCTCCAGTTCTCATGAACCCAGAGGAATTAGGGTTTGCTTGTTTAGGAACTTATAATAGCATGGCCCTAATCACATTATATATTGAGGGGACGATATTCAGATTTGCACAAGATACACCCCCCCCCCCAAACCCCCAGTATACTTGTGCCACTCAATAGCTTTGCATAACATTAGAATCAGTCAGTGTTCCCATCAGTTGTTAATATGACTGAAATGTTTTAGATTGGCAGAAACCCCCAGTAGATTTGGCAACCTCCCTTCCCCAATGTTCAATTCATGGTTACAGCCTTGGATCTTAGCTCTGTCTGTACAGTAGTTGTAACATTTAACTAGGAGTTTAATAATGCTTAAAGCCGGCAGTGCTTGCTCCAAGTTCGAATCTCGGCTCTGCTACTGGTAAGCTGGGTAATTGGCAGCTTCTGCAGCAGACTACACTGGCCATTAGTCTGCCGGGTGGGAAAAGACCAGGGTCTAAAAAAAAGACGGAGGCTGTGTAAGGACCCTGGTTAGAAGTGGAGGAACGTGGAGAGTCACGCAGCGTGAGACTGGCCTCAGGCGCCAATGCTTTGAAATGTGGGTTGGTGGACTGCACATGCATCAAAGGAGACGTGTGTCAGGAAGATATACCCTCCTTAAATGCAATCCCCAACGGCAGAAGATTAATTGGGTATGTAAATGTAAATAAAAGGCTAAAAGCAGTTGTGCAGTCTAGTTGTGGTGTCCAGATGGGGTACAGACGGGGTCTCCTAGTATCATATAGTATCAAACACGGAGAGTCAGGCACTGCTATCCACAAATCGACCATCCCTCACGCTCATGTCTGCAACAGCAATAAGGAACCCATTCATCCTGTCCTTACCTCTGTTACAGCCAGTTTGGACAAGGTCAATAGTATAGCTGAGATTTGTACCGGAGAGCCAGTGCATAACATCTCGTTTTTAATAGTTGGTTCACAATTTGGGCACTTAGTGACTTACAATTATCATTGAATGAAATTTGAGCAATTGATGGTTAAGAGACTTGCTCAGGGGCCCAACAGTGGCAATTAGGCAGATGGGGCTTGAACCGACACCTTCGAATGACTAGTCAAGTACCTTAACCGCTGAGCTACCACTGTCCTGTTAGTTAGTTACAGACCTCAAGCAATAAGTCTTGATGATGGAGATCAAACTCAACAGTTTCAATTCCCTAATCAGTTATTGTTTAACCCAGGTGAGCAGACCTGTATCTGGAGATACATCGACTGAGGAACCTTTAGGAAAGTGCAGTTGCCACTTGGAACATCTCTTCTAACAGGAGCCTGTACCCTTATCAGGTCTGAACTCCCCAACACACCCCAACAGTCAGTACTTTCATCTAAAAGAGAGAACTGGAACCACACAAATTATAAACGGTTTATAAGAGAGGAACTAGAGACTCGGTCAAAATCACCTGGTGGACTGGCTTACTTAGTGTGAAAGTGCTTTACCGTTTGAGGAGGAGAAAATAGAGGAGAAACATGAAACCCCAGTCGCTCTGTTACCAGGCCTTCTTTAGCACATAAAAAAAAACCTGCTGTTAAACCAGCACTGAGAGCTTAAACACCCTGCCTATGTGTTTAGCACCCTGCTGCATTATGCAAACCAGACATTTCAGAGACAATAAAATCGGACTGAGGTTTTCTAACTCACTAGGTGCACTCCTAAACATCACACACACACACACACACACACACACACTTGCAGATTTTCTCTACATCCAGACCAGGGTTATCCAATTTCTACATCCACAAAAAACAATATACCTAAACGGGGGGTGGCTAGCATTGTGACCTTGCAGCAAAAAAGTCCTGGGTCCTTCCTGTGTGTATTTTACATGTTCTCCCTGTGTCTGTGTAGGTTTCCTTCAGGAGCTCTGGTTTCTTCCCACAAAACATGCAGTCAGGTTAACTGGACATACACTTTACATTACATTTACACTTACTATACTGTGACAGTATACAGTCTAAGCATTTGAGGGTTAAGGGCCTTGCTTAGGGGCCCAACACTAACAACCTAGCAGCGGTGGGGTTTAAACCACTAGGCTGCAACTACCCACATACAAAATTCCCCTAGGTGTGTGTGTGTGTGTGTGTGTGTGTGTGTGTGTGTGTGTGTGTGTGTGTGTTGTTTACAGACAATAGACAACGTCAAATAGACCATGAATTAATAATAATGATGATAATGTCTCATTTATATGATTATAATATGATATGATAAATACCTCATTAATGTGTCCATTTAAATGTAATCAAATTAAAAACTGTACAAATTACATATATATATCAAAAATACAATATCAACTAATAGACTACGGGAATGCTGAGAGTCGACATTTCTTGGGTTGGACGACTGCCTGTAGTTTACTTAGTACGGATGTCTTAATGGTTTTTTAATTAAGTCTATTTCTGCTATCAAAGCTCAGCTGACAATCAGTCGATAACGACACTAATTTATTAGCACAGTTAGCACAGCTATCAAGACAATGCGCCGCAATCATGTCATGCAAATTTCAAAAGCTTAGGATCAGCTACAGTTTCTCTATTTGTGGCTATTTGTGACACTAAATGGTTCAGACGCTTGTCTGGATTCATGTGTGACTTCCTGAACAGCTCTTTGTCACACTCTTAAGAGTTTTAAAAGGCTGGCATCTTGGCGTCTTTAATCTTTATTCATCCAGTAAACAAATTATACCCGGTCACAGAAATCCCAATACATTTCCAAAAAGAAGTCTATAAAAGGGCTACAAGGAGAACACACTTCCATATACAGTGGACCCTTGACTTACGAATTTAATTAGTTCTGAAGGGCTGTTCTTAAGTCAAAATGTTCGTTAGTTAAACCTGTTTTTCCCATAAGAAATAATGTAAATAGAATAAATCCGTGCCAGACCTCCCAAATCACCCCCTTACCCCTAACCTCTCTAATGTCTTCAATTTTCTTTTTTGTTATAAATACAAGTATATTTTCCCCTAAATCTTAAATTACAGAATAGACATTCCTGTAATAAACAATAAACAACAATACACAGTAGTACTGTACATAAAACACACATCACATTTCAGTACAGTATGTGTGCTGTACCGTACACCATAATACATAATACAATTCTTTGTTATATAATGTATCTACCAGAAACAACAATAACTCTCATATTTCTCTATTATTTCCTTCTTTATTTTAATAGTATTGTATTTTGTAGGTGTAACTGCACGAAAGAAAGAATACTTTACTGAGCCGAATTCCTTCTTCTCTCTCACTCACTGTCCCCTCTGTCTGATACACAGTGACACCTACTGGCAGGAGTAATTATACAACAACGGATAGTAATAGCTTTGTTCATTTTCTTACCACTGCGCTTCCTTCTTTGAGGCCATTTTAATACTGAATTTTACAAAATATAAAGAAAACACAGAGAAAACACAGTCTGCTGTCCGAATGTTCGCTCACTGTATATATATATACATACAGTGAGCGAACATTCGGACAGCAGACTGTGTTTTCTCTGTGTTTTCTTTATATTTTGTCAAATTCAGTATTAAAATATATATATATATATATACAGTGTATCACAAAAGTGAGTACACCCCTCACATTTCTGCAAATATTTCATTATATCTTTTGATGGGACAACACTATAGACATGAAACTTGGATATAACTTAGAGTAGTCAGTGTACAGCTTGTATAGCAGTGTAGATTTACTGTCTTCTGAAAATAACTCAACACACAGCCATTAATGTCTAAATAGCTGGCAACATAAGTGAGTACACCCCACAGTGAACGTGTCCAAATTGTGCCCAAATGTGTCGTTGTCCCTCCCTGGTGTCATGTGTCAAGGTCCCAGGTGTAAATGGGGAGCAGGGCTGTTAAATTTGGTGTTTTGGGTACAATTCTCTCATACTGGCCACTGGATATTCAACATGGCACCTCATGGCAAAGAACTCTCTGAGGATGTGAGAAATAGAATTGTTGCTCTCCACAAAGATGGCCTGGGCTATAAGAAGATTGCTAACACCCTGAAACTGAGCTACAGCATGGTGGCCAAGGTCATACAGCGGTTTTCCAGGACAGGTTCCACTCGGAACAGGCTTCGCCAGGGTCGACCAAAGAAGTTGAGTCCACGTGTTCGGCGTCATATCCAGAGGTTGGCTTTAAAAGATAGACACATGAGTGCTGCCAGCATTGCTGCAGAGGTTGAAGACGTGGGAGGTCAGCCTGTCAGTGCTCAGACCATACGCCGCACACTGCATCAACTCGGTCTGCATGGTCGTCATCCCAGAAGGAAGCTGACGCACAAGAAAGCCAGCAAACAGTTTGCTGAAGACAAGCAGTCCAAGAACATGGATTACTGGAATGCCCTGTGGTCTGACGAGACCAAGATAAACTTGTTTGGCTCAGATGGTGTCCAGCATGTGTGGCGGCGCCCTGGTGAGAAGTACCAAGACAACTGTATCTTGCCTACAGTCAAGCATGGTGGTGGTAGCATCATGGTCTTGGGCTGCATGAGTGTTGCTGGCACTGGGGAGCTGCAGTTCATTGAGGGAAACATGAATTCCAACATGTACTGTGACATTCTGAAACAGAGCATGATCCCCTCCCTTCGAAAACTGTTTTCCAACAGTTTTCCAACAGGATAACGACCCCAAACACAACCTCCAAGATGACAACTGCCTTGCTGAGGAAGCTGAAGGTAAAGGTGATGGACTAAACCCAATTGAGCACCTGCGGCGCATCCTCAAGTGGAAGGTGGAGGAGTTCAAGGTGTCTAACATCCACCAGCTCCGTGATGTCATCATAGAGGAGTGGAAGACGATTCCAGTAGCAACCTGTGCAGCTCTGGTGAATTCCATGCCCAGGAGGGTTAGGGCAGTGCTGGATAATAATGGTGGTCACACAAAATATTGACACTTTGGGCACAATTTGGACATGTTCACTGTGGGGTGTACTCACTTATGTTGCCAGCTATTTAGACATTAATGGCTGTGTGTTGAGTTATTTTCAGAAGACAGTAAATCTACACTGCTATACAAGTTGTACACTGACTACTCTAAGTTATATCCAAGTTTTATTTCTATAGTGTTGTCCCATGAAAAAATATAATGAAATATTTGCAGAAATGTGAGGGGTGTACTCACTTTTGTGATACACTGTATATATATATACAGAGAGAGAGAGAGAGAGAGAGATGGTCGGAGTCGACTTGTTCGTGACGTCAAGTGTTTTGCGAATTTCGGGTTCGTAATCCGAAATTTGTTCGTGTGGTAAACGGTTCGTAACTCAAGGGTCCACTGTATGTCATTTGCTTTACTGATCGGTTTGGGCCAGCAGCAATGGCTTATGGACGCTGGCCGAGAGCCAGCAGGGCTGGGCATAAGGTTAAGTACTCAAGGAGATAACGACACTCACTGTGGTTGGCTGTGGAGTCCCAGAGCTATGGAACTGGCTTTATAATTGTTTATAACTCTCCAGGCTGATATTTTATTAATGATTTCTCTTAAATCTTTTTTCTTCTTCTTTTTAATCTCAGTATACTGAGCACGATTAAGTGATGATCAGATTTAACAGGACTGGAAGTACAATCACATTTACATTTTCGGCATTTAGCAGATGCTTTTTATCCAAAGCCACTTACAGCACTGTGACAGTATATTGTCTAAGCAATTGAGGGTTAAGGACCTTGCTCAAGAGCCCAATAGTGAAACCCCGGCAGAGGTGGGCCTTGAACCAGCGACCTTTTGATCACTAGTCCAGTACTTTATAACTATTACAAATTAATTCTTGTCTAACAGTCCATTCCATATGAATCCAACTATCAGTGCTATCTATATACTTAAGTAGTGTTAAAGAACAATGGTAATTTACACTAGAAGTATTAAAACAGTCAATTACTACTTATAATGTATAGATATGCTTAGGGAATGATTGCCAGTAGTCATATTCCAATATTTCAAGAATACTGCTACAGTGGAGTGTTACTGGAAAGTGGTGTATGTAGTAAGACGTGTGTCTATTACATTGTATTACCTCCAAAACCCAGTTCTAGCTGGTTTAGACCAGTTCCTGTGATCTAGCTTGAAAATCTCTGTTAAAATCTGTTAAATATATATATTTAATATACTTTGTAGTTCTACAATTACTGACTGTAGTACATCTGTTTTTCTACATGCTTTGTTAGCCCTCTTTCACCCTGTTCTTCAATGGTCAGGACCACCACAGGGCCCACCACAGAACAGGTATTATTTAGGTGGTGGATCATTCTCAGCACTGCAGTGACACTGACATGGTGGTGGTGTGTTAGTGTGTGTTGTGCTGGTATGAGTGGATCAGACACAGCAGCACTGCTGGAGTTTTTAAATACCGTGTCCACTCACTGTCCACTCTATTAGACACTCCTACCTAGTTGGTCCACCTCGTAGATGTAAAGTCAGAGACGATCGCTCATCTATTACTGCTGTTTGAGTTGGTCATCTTCTAGACCTTCATCAGTGGTCACAGGACGCTGCCCACGGGGCGCTGTTGGCTGGATATTTTTGGTTGGTGGACTATTCTCAGTCCAGCAGTGACAGTGAGGTGTTTAAAAACTCCAGCAGCGCTGCTGTGTCTGATCCACTCATACCAGCACAACACACACCAACACACCACCACCATGTCAGTGTCACTGCAGTGCTGAGAATCATCCACCACCCAAATAATACCTGCTCTGTGGTGGTCCTGACCAATGAAGAACAGGGTGAAAGCAGGCTGATGGGCTACAGTCAGTAATTGTAAAACCACAAAGTGCTTCTATGTGGTAAGTTGAGCTTATAAAATGGACAGTGAGTGGAGAAACAAGGTGGTCATAATGTTATGCCTGATCGGTGTATATATATTATTCATAATCATTATCATTAATATAAGTAATATACTGTTGTTCTATCACTTTAATCCTAATGCAGCAACTGATTCATTCAGTGATCTTTTAAATCATCCATTTGTAATGATTGTAAGGTCTTCTACTGCTCTCTGTTCAGACCGTTAGCTCGTCATCAGGGCAGGACGTGGAGCACTCGGAGCATCAGGAGAGCAGCCGGCGTGGGGACTGCAATACACGCCCGAGGCGAGGTGAGTACAGGTACGAGAGGTGTTGTCGGCCCAGCTGGATCCCTCAATCTGTGCCCCGAGGCAACCGTCAAGAGTATGAGGAGAGCCAAAACCATTTTAACGGTCAGCGTATTTCAGCACGGCAGAATGACCGGACGCATCACACCCCCCCGTACAGAGAGGCACGGCGCTCCCAACAGGAACTTACACGCCGTTTTTCCTCCCGAGTGCAATTTGCTTCCACATCCTTCAGTCCATTATGCAGTTAAATGAATTGCATGGTGGGTAATCCTGATATCGCGTTAATACCACACTCAGACGTTCAATCCATGCGGTTATAATACGGTCACCATGCTGAATACGAGAACTTAATAAAAGTAGTTACCCAAATTATTGAGATGGCACAGTGGCGCACCAGGAGGTGTCTGTGCTGCACAGAGCAAGGTCGTGTGTATTATTAGTTTGTTTTTGTATTTTTTTATAACATTAGTGCCTGGCCAAAACTGGCACAAATTCCCACACTCAACATCTTAAAGTATAAAATAATAAAAGTACAATATACAGGTCCTTCTCCAAAAATTAGCATATTGTGATAAAGTTCATTATTTTCCATAATGTAATGATAAAAATTAAACTTTCATATATTTTAGATTCATTGCACACCAACTGAAATATTTCAGGTCTTTTATTGTTTTAATACTGATGATTTTGGCATACAGCTCATGAAAACCCAAAATTCAAAAAATTTGCATATTTCATCCGACCAATAAAAGAAAAGTGTTTTTAATACAAAAAAAGTCAACCTTCAAATAATTATGTTCAGTTATGCACTCAATACTTGGTCGGGAATCCTTTTGCAGAAATGACTGCTTCAATGCGGCGTGGCATGGAGGCAATCAGCCTGTGGCACTGCTGAGGTGTTATGGAGGCCCAGGATGCTTCGATAGCGGCCTTAAGCTCATCCAGAGTGTTGGGTCTTGTGTCTCTCAACTTTCTCTTCACAATATCCCACAGATTCTCTATGGGGTTCAGGTCAGGAGAGTTGGCAGGCCAATTGAGCACAGTAATACCATGGTCAGTAAACCATTCACCAGTGGTTTTGGCACTGTGAGCAGGTGCCAGGTCGTGCTGAAAAATGAAATCTTCATCTCCATAAAGCTTTTCAGCAGATGGAAGCATTGAAGTGCTCCAAAATCTCCTGATAGCTAGCTGCATTGACCCTGCCCTTGATAAAACACAGTGGACCAACACCAGCAGCTGACATGGCACCCCAGACCATCACTGACTGTGGGTATTTGACACTGGACTTCAGGCATTTTGGCATTTCCTTCTCCCCAGTCTTCCTCCAGACTCTGGCACCTTGATTTCCGAATGACATGCAAAATTTGCTTTCATCCGAAAACAGTACTTTGGACCACTGAGCAACAGTCCAGTGCTGCTTCTCTGTAGCCCAGGTCAGGCGCTTCTGCCGCTGTTTCTGGTTCAAAAGTGGCTTGACCTGGGGAATGCGGCACCTGTAGCCCATTTCCTGCACACGCCTGTGCACGGTGGCTCTGGATGTTTCTACTCCAGACTCAGTCCACTGCTTCCGCAGGTCCCCCAAGGTCTGGAATCGGCCCTTCTCCACAATCTTCCTCAGGGTCCGGTCACCTCTTCTCGTTGTGCAGCGTTTTCTGCCACACTTTTTCCTTCCCACAGACTTCCCACTGAGGTGCCTTGATACAGCACTCTGGGAACAGCCTATTCGTTCAGAAATTTCTTTCTGTGTCTTACCCTCTTGCTTGAGGGTGTCAATGATGGCCTTCTGGACAGCAGTCAGGTCGGCAGTCTTACCCATGATTGCAGTTTTGAGTAATGAACCAGGCTGGGAGTTTTTAAAAGCCTCAGGAATCTTTTGCAGGTGTTTAGAGTTAATTCGTTGATTCAGATGATTAGGTTAATAGCTCGTTTAGAGAACCTTTTCATGATATGCTAATTTTTGGAGATAGGAATTTTGGGTTTTCATGAGCTGTATGCCAAAATCATCAGTATTAAAACAATAAAAGACCTGAAATATTTCAGTTGGTGTGCAATGAATCTAAAATATATGAAAGTTTAATTTTTATCATTACATTATGGAAAATAATGAACTTTATCACAATATGCTAATTTTTTGAGAAGGACCTGTATATACGTATATACACACACACACACCAATCAGGCATAACATTAAAACCACCTCCTTGTTTCTACACTCACTGTCCATTTTATCAGCTCCACTTACCATATAGAAGCACTTTGTAGTTCTACAATTACTGACTGTAAGTATTATTTAGGTGGTGGAACATTCTCAGCACTGCAGTGACACTGACATGGTGGTGGTGTGTTAGTGTGTGTTGTGCTGGTATGAGTGGATCGGACACAGCAGCGCTGCTGAAGTATTTAAACACCTCACTGTCACTGCTGGACTGAGAATAGTCCACCAACCTAAAATATCCAGCCAACAGCGCCCCGTGGGCAGCATCCTGTGACCACCGATGAAGGTCTAGAAGATGACCAACTCAAACAGCAGCAATAGATGAGCGATCGTCTCTGACTTTACATCTACAAGGAGGACCAACTAGGTAAGAGTGTCTAATGAAGTGAACAGTGAGTGGACACTGTTTAAAAACTCCAGCAGTGCTGCTGTGTCTGATCCACTCATACCAGCACAACACACACTAACACACCACCACCATGTCAGTGTCACTGCAGTGCTGAGAATCATCCACCACCTAAATAATACCTGCTCTGTGGTGGTCCTGTGGGGGTCCTGACCATTGAAGAACAGCATGAAAGGGGGCTAACAAAGCATGCAGAGAAACAGATGGACTACAGTCAGTAATTGGGTTGTTCCACTTTGGGACATTAAAACATACAGTCTTCATGGTAAGGCACAAAGTCCTCATCAGGGCTTATTAAACAATAAATAGTGAAGATACTTTAGTCAAAAGTTTAATAATAATAATAAAAAGGTGCAATTTATATAGCGCATTTCAGTTACACCAAAAACACTTTACAATAAAAGATAAAAGGAAATAAAGGAAAGCAAAGAACTGATGATAAGAAATCCCTAATGGTTCTGAGAATGACTTAAACACGACTTTCCATTCTCCTCTCTGTCCAGAAGAACTTATTAAGGCTATAAAGACCGTGTACAGTTCGTATCAAGGCCATAAAAGTAGCAGAATCCCAAGTACAAATGACAAGACCTGGAGATCTGAGGGTTAGCTGAAGTTGTAAGGTTTTTAAGGATGGATGGATGGCACATCACTCTGATTACAGCTGTTCTTCTGTAACGAGCTCCATACAGAAGATAGAACGGAGCCAGGGGAGCAACAGTGAACTGAATGATCAGCCGAGAGGATTTCGGTACTTGACCAGGATGAGCGGAGTACGTCGGTTATTAGGTTTCCAACTTTCGCATCTTGCTTCCATTTCTTTATCTCTTTGTTCGACTAAAGGTACTGAGATGTGATTCAGCCTGTGAGAGGACACTGAACGTGAACATCCATCCCACCAGGATCTCATTCCTTTTATGCCCAGGTACAACAATTTTATTGGTCATTCCTGGGATTGGGTACCTTTTGGACCTTAAAACTTTTTGAAAATGAAACACTGTTTTTATTTGTTTTTCATGTTTTATTACAAAAAGGACGTGTTATACTTTTCCAACTAATATTGGTCAAGCTCAAGCACACAAACTGTAGGTTTTATTAAAACATTTTGATGCAGTCTCTGGGCGGCACAGTGGCTAAGTGGGTAGCACTGTCGCCTCACAGCGAGGTGGTCCTGGGTTCGATCCCCGGGTGGGACGGTCCGGGTCCTTTCTGTGCGGAGTTTGCATGTTCTCCCCGTGTCTGCGTGGGTTTCCTCCGGGTGCTCCGGTCTCCTCCCACAGTCCAAAGACATGCCGCTAGACTAAATGGAGACACTGAATTATCCCATAGTTACCTAGCCGCTGGGATGCACAGACCGGTCCCAAGCCCGGATAAAAAGGGAGGGTTGTGTCAAGAAGGGCATCCGGCGTAAAAAACTGCCAAATCCCACCGGCGACCCCTAACGGGAAGAAGCCGGAGATGCCGACCCCGTAACCGAAAAACGGGACAAAAGGCTGAGGAACAAGAAGAAGAAGATTTTGATGCAGTTTCTGACCCAGAATGTCCACCCTGTTACGGACAAATGCAGAACTGTTGTGTTTCTGTCTTTCAGCTGCACTTAAGGCCATTCTTTAAAGGATGCTACATAATATCATTATTTCTGTTCTTATTTTAATCAAACTGAATAATAAAGCTATATAAATTACACATAAGATAAGATAAGATAGCCTTTATGAGGCGACATGAACCTCATATACACTGTGACGTCCACCCTGTTACATATAAGGTTGTAACAGGGTGGACCTTAACAGGGTGGACCATAACAGGATGGACATTCTGACATAAAATTAGCCATTAGCTAGCGAGTGAGCAAAACCATGCTAGCATAAAAGTGAATTCAGACACAGAATTCTCTGCTTTTTAGTGTGATTATTTTTAAAATGATCAAATCGTATTGCTTTTTCTCATATATCCCATAACAGGGTGGACATGTTATGGTTGACCATATTAGACTTTTAGGATAAAATGTGGAAAAAACAACATTAAAATGAGGAGTTTAATGAGCCACTCATCTTCCACAGTTGTTTTCCATCCACAAAGATCATGTGAGCTTCAGGAAATGATGTCAGTGTGTAAAACAGCTTTTCATTTTAAGAGACAGTAGTAAGAGATAACAGGGTGGACAGAAACTTAAGGGACATGTGAAAAACCCTCATAATCAGCAATAAAATCAAACTCATAAAGAAAAAAAATACAGGGTTTAGAGGGACTTAAGCAAAACCTTTTAAACAGTTTTGAAAGACTGAGATATTTTCATGATTAAACCTCATTTATCCATCACTAAATCAGAATGTACAGCACTGGGGACATGGAAAAACCTCTGCTATCTAAGAGATAAAAACAGTATGTATACAGTCATTTTATTTATTTATTTTTTGGGGGGGAACATTGTTTAGTATTTGAAAGTGTTAATTATTTCAATAAGATGTTTAGAAATTATATTGTTTAAAATGTACCTAATAAATACAATGATCAGTACTAGGGACACAAAAGGCACCGACCAATGACCCATATCCTATATTTCTACCCTTAAATCAAAGTTCTCCACTGAACACTGCAGTTTTAGGGTGTGTTTATACTCGTCAGCTTTGGCTGGATTTAAACAACCCCTCAGTCATGTCAAGTCAAATGTATCTGTATAGTGCTTTTTACAATAGACATTGTCTCAAAGCAACTTTACAGAATCCAGGACCGACAGACCAAAAACCCCTATTGAGCAAGCAGAGGGTCGACAGTGGCAAGAAAAAGCTCCCTTATAATTACAGGAAGAAACCTTGAGAGGAACCAGACCCAACATGGACCTCTGCCCTCCCTGTGTGGCCTGGAGAATCATTTGAATAGATAGGACCACTTTTGTTTCCCAGACATTTAGACACACCTAGATTAGGTGTGGGAACACAAAGGGTCTGTCTGACAACCTAGTGAGCTGCCTTACTGCTTGGAGGATTCTAATAAGACATAGAACTCAGAAAAAAAGATAATTTGGAAGCACTACTTGATTATGGTGATTACGTCACCACAGTTTTTCGCTTACTACGCTAACACAGTGCATTCAAAGCAATCATTCTTCTCAGGAGTACGTAGGATGACGTAAAATGCATCTTTGTAAAGAACTCACTAGGTTTTCAGTAATTAAGTAAAAAAACGTGCTGTGTGAGTGTATAAATAAAAGCATTCACTCACAAATGGTACAAAAATTGGTTAAATGAGCATAAACGTTCATGATCATAACGTCCAGCAGAAACTGACAACATCTATTCAGCCGGGAGACGAAAGGTCATGTGGATCATCATCAGTGAAGGTAAACTGAAATAAACAGCTCAACACACACACACACTCCTGATGTTTTTGAGATGTACTGGCGTGATCTGGACGTTGTATGGACTCCACTGTAAGGTCTGGAGGAGCTGCAGGTCATATAAGTCAGCAGTGCAAACCTCTGACTGCAAGAGGAATAAAGTGCAACAATCTGCTCAAGTGTTCATTATACTTCAGGTGGTCAGTGTCCTAGGTGGCGCACTCCTACACTCATGCCAGGATGCATTTCTGCTAAATCCATGGACCATACAGGCTAATCTGGTGCAATTCTCCCAGCAATACTTGCTCGAGGAAAAAGAGTAAAGAAAAAATACGTCATTGTCGTTATTGTTGATTGCAACAAGACACAATTAATCCAGTCTCTTTTCCAGCAGACCTGAGGGACTTCAGCATGCAAATTACCTAAAAACACAGAAAGTATGTGAAGGCTGTAAACGAGCTCCGGGCAGCAACTGAGGGATAATCACCCAGGCTCGCTGATTAAAACATCGCTCACTAGATTAGATCGAGCAGGTCAGTAAATCCGGCAGCGAAGACGGAGGCTGTTAAATTATTAAGTCTAAAAATAGTGACTATAAAGTTCTTATACTCCTTTAGGTGAAATGCACACTCACGCCGTTCATCATGTTACACAAGCCTTTCATTTGTTACGATGAGCACATTTATGGTCAGGTAGAGGGTTTTACTGGCTGGACGCACTGAGAGGTGCAGCAGAAAAAGAAGAAGAGACAGAATAACGATTGACACTTGACTTTAATCCTCAACTTGAACCTCTGGGTAAAAATGTATCCTGTCTCCAAATTCTAAGAGTCTGTATAAGCCTTGTATGTTTCCCTAAAAATGTGAACAGACATATTAACGGGACAGTGAGCATCAAGTCCAGAAAAGTGGTTTGAGATGTTAGACAGACAGACAGACAGACAGACAGACAGACAGACAGACAGACAGATAGATAAGAAATGTGTGGCGAATGTACCACATGCATATATACACTGATCAGCCATAACATTAAAACCACCTCCTTGTTTCTACACTCACTGTCCATTTTATCAGCTCCACTTACCATATAGAAGCACTTTGAAGTTCTACAATTACTGACTGTAGTCCATCGGTTTCTCTGCATGCTTTGTTGGCCCCCTTTCATGCTGTGGATGAAAGGGGATCATTCTCAGCACTGCAGTGACACTGACATGGTGGTGGTGTGTTAGTGTGTGTTGTGCTGGTATGAGTGGATAAGACACAGCAGCGCTGCTGGAGTTTTTAAACACCTCACTGTCACTGCTGGACTGAGAATAGCCCACCAACCACTGATGAAGGTCTAGAAGATGACCAACTCAAACAGCACCAATAGATGAGCGATCGTCTCTGACTTTACATCTACAAGGTGGACCAACTAGGTAGGAGTGTCTAATAGAGTGGACAGTGAGTGGACACAGTATTTAAAAACTGATACCTGCTTTGTGGTGGTCCTGTGGGGGTCCTGACCATTGAAGAACAGCATGAAAGGAGGCTAACAAAGTATGTAGAGAAACAGATGGACTACAGTCAGTAATTGGAGAACTACAAAGTGCTTCTATATGGTAAGTGGAGCTGATAAAATGGACAGTGAGTGGAGGTGGTTTTAATGTTATGGCTGATCATTGTACATACATGATGACGCCGGTGTGAACATGTCTTACCCCTGTTAAATAAATACAAATTACCCCAGAAAATTCACCTGCTGTTTAGATTCAGAATTATTTGTTAGTTTGAGAGAAAGCAAAGTCACGACGAAAGCTAATCAGCTACAATACACAACAAGCGATACTCCAGTATGATTGCATAGGAACAAACGGCTCCCAGTCGAGATTAAAACAAAATAACAAATGAAACGTCATGTGTCGCACATTGTGATTGAACCAGCAAACAATCATTTTAGCGTTTAGCTGAATATTCCTGTCTGTCTGCATCATTACACGCCAACGCGGCTCAAGCGGCGGTAATCGGAACTGCTCGCTTTAATAGCGCCGGCCCTTCTTGATGAGCATGAGCTTTTCCCCTGTAGAGCACAGAAGACTAATCTATTGCCCCGAGGGGCCACTTAAGCTAATTGGCAGGTTGTGTGGGCACTGCACTGGCATTAAACCCATAAGAGGCTGACTTTCCTCTCATAACAGGTTCTTTACACCCATCACCCCTTTATTCCAATCACAATTTTAAATGAAGCAGGCCTCTTGAACATGGCCAAAAGTGTTTAGTTAAATTAGCGTAATGAGTCGCAGAAGCACGCTGACCGAGACAAAGTCAACAGCTCTGATTCAGCCGGACGCTACTAGAACCAAATTGGGCTATGTTTAAACTGTCCTCTAAATTCAAAAAGCAAAACTCACACATTTTTATTGTGATCTGTTACTTATATGTGTAATGAATGGTTTGTTTGTTTGTTTATTAGGATTTTAACGTCATGTTTTTACACTGTGGTTACATTCATGACAGGAACGGTAGTTATTCATTACACAAGGTTTATCAGTTCACAAGTTTATATCAAGCACAGTTATGGACAATTTAGTATCTTCAATTCACCTCACTTGCATGTCTTTGGACTGTGGGAGGAAACCGGAGCACCCGGAGTAAACCCACGCAGACACGGGGAGAACATGCAAACTCCACACAGAAAGGACCCGGACCGCCCCACCTGGGGTTCGAACCCAGGACCTTCTTGCTGTGAGGCGACAGTGCTACCCACTAAGCCACCGTGCCGCCCGTGTAATGAATGAATAAAATACCAAACAAACCTGATCTGAACAACGTGACCTCGGTTTAAAACGTCTGATTGAAATTTATGCACCATATACAGTAGACCCTTGACTTACGAACTTAATTAGTTCTGAAGGGCTGTTCTTAAGTCAAAATGTTCGTTAGTTAAACCTGTTTTTCCCATAAGAAATAATGTAAATAGAATTAATCCGTGCCAGACCTCCCAAACCCCCCCCTTACCCCTAACCTTTCTAATGTCTTCAATTTTCTTTTTTGTTATAAATACAAGTATATTTTCCCCTAAATCTTAAATTACAGAATAGACATTCCTGTAATAAACAATAAACAACAATACACAGTAGTACTGTACATAAAACACACATCACATTTCAGTACAGTACGTGTGCTGTACCATACACCATAATACATTTCCTTCTTTTTATAAAATGTATCTACCAGAAACAACAATAACTCTCATATTTCTCTATTATTTCCTTCTTTATTTCAGTAGTGTTGTATTTTGTAGGTGTAGTTGCTCGAAAGAAAGAATACTTTACTGAGCCGAGTTCCTTCTTCTCTCTTACTCACTGTCCCCTCTGTCTGATACACAGTGACACCTACTGGCAGGAGTAATTATACAACAACAAATAGTGATTTTATTTTTTTTTTTTTTTTTTTTTTTTTTTGCACCTTCTTTGGGGACATTTTAATATAGAATTTTACAAAATATAAAGAAAACACCGGAAAAACACTGTCCGCTGTCCGAATGTTCACTCACTGTATATATATATGTAGAGAGAGAGAGAGAGAGAGAGAGAGAGAGAGAGAGAGAGAGAGAGAGAGTTGAAAAAGCCGAGTTCGTAACCCGAAATGTTCGTATGGTAAACTGTTCGTAACTCAAGTGTCTACTGTATATCAGTCTTACATTAGCAGATCATATAAAATTAAATACAGTGGAACCTCGATTTAACGGACCTCCATTTAACAGATTTTGGATTTAACGGACACAATCTGGAAAACCAACTGATGCCTACAGCTGTTGTATTAACTATGGTACGGTATGGCAGTATTTGTAAAATCCATACGGTATGAGGAATCAAAGACGGTATACCGAACGTACCGTCATACCGCCCAACCCTAATCTACACAATAAGTACATTTATAATAACTAGTAATTAGCAGACTAGTTAGAGAGATATTTGTAATCACTCACTCATTTTCTTAACCTATCCCAGCTTTTCAATGGGCACAAGGCACACGGTAACACCCTGGACGGGGCACCAGTCCATTGCAGGGCAGACACACATACACACCCATTCACCTATGGGGCAATTCAGTGTCTCCAATTAACCTGACTGCATGTTTTGGACAGTGAGAGGAAACCGGAGCTCCCGGAGGAAGCCCACATCATCAGTGACTCTCTGTTTACATGAGTGATAGGTTTTATTTTGTCAGGAGTCTCGCTTTGTTCTCGCCTTCTTCTCTGTGACTTATTCTTAATTTTTGCAAGTTCTAGTGCTTAGTTTTGCACCAGTGCTGCTCCAGTAGCCACCAGCAGAGCTTCAGACTAGTAGTACAGTACAGTACTACATATCTATTTATGTTGTTCATTTTACTGTTGATCATATGTGCATATTTAGCACTTTTGTGGACCTTAGTGCTGTTTTTCGTATATATTCGCACCCCCTGGGAGAAACCCTCCATTTTATAGACCAGTGCTTCCTCCTTTTAGTCCGTTAAATAGAGGTTCCATTGTAAATTACAGTAAAACTAAATACTGGACTGTACTGACTCACAACATTTACTACTACTGGTCTATCTAACTAGATTTCTTATTTTTTGTTACAATACTACTAATAATGTTCTATTTGCTTACAGTTATTTAAAGACCCACACACATTTCTCCAAAGGACAAGCTTTTCGGAACTAAAGTTGGTAGCCGATGTTAAAAATACCTTCACACAATCACTAATAAGGTCATTTAAAATCCAAAGTGTTGAAGGAGCTTTAATCTGACACCAGGACTAAGTCCTCTGATTTCTAAGCCCCGTCTGTCCGAGCCCCACCACCCCAGAGACTTGGACAGGCCTCACAGAAACACAAAGAAATACTCTTAGGCGGAGATTTAGGGATGAGCAGCAGATGGACCCGGTCCCCTCATCTTCACAGGATTTAAGTTTCTTCACAGTAACCTTGAAGCGCAGTGAAAGACGATGTTTAAGAGGGTCACAATCTCACCGGCGCCAGTGCAGGAGGACGAGGGGATTAGAGACTGGAAGTCAAACAGTCTAATTTTACACCTAAACCCACATTGAAATTAATTTACTTAATAGAACTATTTAGGATTTCTGGTCATTTGTTGTTTGTTTGTTTTTTATGAGACCATGTTATTACATTTATGCATTACATCACAACAGGAATCAGTGTTTTATGCAAAAAAAAAATTTAAGTATTGGGGGTATGCAGTCTTTGTTTTCCACTGTTGTTTGTTTATTTATTTATTTTGTTTATTAGGATTTTAAGGTCATGTTTTACACTTTGGTTACATTTATGACAGGAACGGGGGGCTAAGTGGGTAGCACTGTCGCCTCACAGCAAGAAGGTCCTGGGTTCGATCCCCAGGTGGGGCGGTCTGGGTCCTTTCTGTGTGGAATTTGCATGTTCTCCCCATGTCCGCGTGGGTTTCCTCCGGGAGCTCCGGTTTCCTCCCACAGTCCAGAGACGTGCAAGTGAGGTGAACTGGAGATACTAAATTGTCCATGACTGTGTTCGATATAACCTTGTGAAGTGATGAATCTTGTGTAATGAGTAACTACAGTTCCTGTCATGAATGTAACCAAAGTGCAAAACATGACGTTAAAATCCTAATAAACAAACCACAGGAACGGTAGTCACTCATTACACAAGGTTCATCAGTTCACAAGGTTATATCGAAGACAAACTTGGACAATTTTGTATCTCCAATCTCGGAGCACCCGGAGGAAATCCACGGGAATACAAGGAGAACATGCAAACTCCACACAGAAAGGACACAGACTGCTCCACCTGGGATTTAAACCCTGGGTAATGAACACAGGAGCATGTGAGGTGACAAGTCCTCAGTGGATATCTCTGGCTCTGTTAACTGAATTGAAAAGATGTCATTTATCACCATTTGATCAGGACAATCTGTAACTGGCTCTCGGCATTTATCAGATGCTTTTATCCAAAGCGACTTACAGTAGTGTGACAGTATACAGTCTAAGTAATTGAAGGTTAAGGACCTTGCTGAAGGGCCAAACAGTGGCAACCTGGCAGTGGTGGGGTTTGAACCAGCAACCTTTTGATTACTAGTCCAGTAACTAAACCACTAGGCTACAACTGCGTCAGTTCAGAAAACTCACAAACTCATATTTTGGTGATTTCAGGACATTATTTGGCCAACAGACTCTTGACACACCTACACTCACTATAAAACCATGATTATTTATACAGTATATTAAATCATGCTGGAACAGTAAAGCTCATTGCTAAGTTGCCAAAAAGTTTTAAGCACATAATTATTTTGATATAATTGATTTTAAACCTCTGCTAGCAATGGATGTCACATTTAGATGCCTATGTAGATGTTTGGAGCTAAACCATCCTATAAATACCTAAAAAATGTACATTATATGAGCTTGGACGCTGATATTTAACCCTAATGTTTATTAAAACAGTCACTTCTTCAATAAGAATGCTGAAACCAACACTGTTATACAAGCAGCTTCTACAGTCCACATTAATCAACTCATTTGCACTTGTTTTCATCTACGCAAAGAAACAATCTTAACTAAATAAAAAAATAAAGCCACTTTTTAAGTTTAATGCATTTTCAAACCCATTTTCTCCCAGCTGACCTCGGTGGCTGTGCTTCATTACGCTGCAGTGTTTCATTTCTTACCCTCCGTTCCCACGAGACGTGAGGCTTCTTTAAGTGTGTGTTTTAGCTGCTGGTACATAGTGGCACCGGGACGGGCGGGAACAGAACACAACATACTCACGGGCTGAACTCGCACATCCAAAATCAGCTGACTTAACGAGGTCCCCGTCTATCAACCCCGAGGTTTCACCCAATTATAGACGGGTCTCGCTCTTCTCTTCTTTATTTTCACTCACGGTACAATAACAATCCAATTACTGGCCGCTTTCATCAGTTACTGTGTAATGGAAGTGGTCATGTAAACAACATGCTTTTTTACTTGAACAGGGCTCACTGTGTGTTTATATAATTCTATTAAAAGACACAGGGATTTATCAGACGCTTTCATCCAAAGAGACTTACAGTACTGTGACAGTATACTGTTTAAGCAATTGAGGGTTAAGGGCCTTGCTCAAGGGCCCAACAGTGACAACCTGGCAGTGGTGGGGCTTGAACCAGTGACCTCTTAGTTACTAGTCCAGTAACCACTCAGCTACAACTGCCCTATAAATAATACACAACGATCAGCCATAACATTAAAACCACCTCCTTGTTTCTACACTCACTGTCCATGTTATCAGCTCCACTTACCATATAGAAGCACTTTGTAGATCTACAATTACTGACTGTAGTCCATCTGTTTCTCTGCATGCTTTGTTAGCCCCCTTTCATGCTGTTCTTCAAAGGTCAGGACCCCCACAGGACCGCCACAGAGCAGGTATTATTTAGGTGGTGGATAATTCTCAGCACTGCAGTGACACTGACATGGTGGTGGTGTGTTAGTGTGTGTTGTGCTGGTATGAGTGGATTAGACACAGCAGCGCTGCTGGAGTTTTTAAATACCTCACTGTCACTGCTCGACTGAGAATAGTCCACCAACCAAAAATATATCCAGCCAACAGCGCCCCGTGGGCAGCATCCTGTGACCACTGATGAAGGTCTAGAAGATGACCGACTCAAACAGCAACATTAGATGAGCGATCGTCTCTGACTTTACATCTACAAGGTGGAACAACTAGGTAAGAGTGTCTAATAGAGTGGACAGTGAGTGGATTTAAAAACTCCAGCAGCGCTGCTGTGTCTGATCCACTCATACCAGCACAACACACACTAACACACCACCACCATGTCAGTGTCACTGCAGTGCTGAAAATGATCCACCACCTAAATAATACCTGCTCTGTGGTGGTCCTGTGGGGGTCCTGACCATTGAAGAACAAGGTGAAAGCAGGTTAAAAAAGTATGTAGAGAAACAGATGGACTACAGTCAGTAATTGTAGAACTACAAAGTGCTTCTATGGAGCTTGTAATTGGAGTTAATAAAGTGGACAGTGAGTGTAGAAACAAGGAGGTGGTTTTAATGTTATGGCTGATCAGTGTATATACGTATAAATAATGCATACCACAATAGAGGATTTATACTATCATTTCATTATCATTTTCATTTATTTGTATATAAACACAGTAAGACGGTACAGCATCAGGTTACTGACGGTACTGCAACGGCATAGACTAAGCCGGGGCCTGTGGGTGTGTATATTTCATCAGGGTTATCTAAACAAACCCGCACTGCAGGACGGTGACAGGCTCAAAAATGACACTTCCTACAAAAGCTCCATGTGGCTCGGATAAATAGAAATGAGCCGGTGGATAAGACCGTGTGAAGTGACTCTTCTGTTCCCTCTGTTGTTGGCACCAAGGTTAAATCCAGGCCTGGATCCAGCCAACCTGGCCTGGATCTGTTTCCAGCGAGTACTGGACAGACCCTGCCATCAGCACGAACCCCTTCACCCGAGCAGATCCTGCGTTTAAAGTGACTGCCTGTTTAGCTTGGGGTCCCAGGACCACTTGGGACCACTTACTGATGCTTTAACAGAGCAGTGTACTACTGCGCTGTGTTAAATATGCACCGAACACTGAATTTACATTCATTTCTAGATGATTTCTCTCTTTAGTGCTTCTTTATCACTTCAATTATGTTCTACAATTTTACAACTGTTTTAATTTGCCATTTACTTGACTGAATGTCTGTCCATATAATTCCTCTCTTTTTTTTCCTCTTCGCTCACTACAAACTACTGGGAGGTTTTTAAAAACTGAGGTTACAAACCAGCACAAAGTACTGAAGCTGATTATAAATTTAATGATAAACCAGTTTAAACTATTTGTTAGGTTATGCAGCCATGTTCCTTTAACTTAATATCATCAAAGATAAAAGACATGGAAAAGAAACGACTTTAGAGTGATTTTAGAGTCGGTGAGCTCAAACCTTGGTTCCTACCTCGATGCTCATCCGCTCATACTGTAGGATGCCAGGCACGTAACATAGATGATGAGAAGTAAAGCACCGCTGGATAAAGCACTTGATGTCTCTGTGAAGATGCTATATTCCTTAGCCTAAGGGGGAAAAAAAAACACATATAGACACCATAAATATCTGCACGGTGACTTTACACAGCTTTTACTTACAGTCACAACAATATTTAAAGAATTAAATAACAATATTTAAATAAAAATTCATATTATTAATAGTACAACAGAGTTATTAGACTCTTTAGTATGAGGTTATATTTCTGGAACATTGTTTTAATAGTTAATAAATAGATCCTACTATGATGGAAAATAATATATATAGAATATAACTAATGTAAGAATTGAGTCATGATATAAAGACGGTCGTTTCAAAGTCACTAATAAGTGTAATGCAAGAACATGTTGAAGTGTAGTCAATATATTTGTGATGGACGGCATGGTGGCTAAGTGGGTAGCACTGTCGCCTCACAACAAGAAAGTCCTAGGTTCGGTCTGTGTCCTTTCTGCGTGAAGTTTGCATGTTCTCCCTGTGTCCGTGTGTGTTTCCTCTGGGTGCTTCGGTTTCCTCCCACAGTCCAAAGACGTGCAAGTGAGGTGAACTGGAGATACTAAATTATCCTGTAACTACCGTTTCTGTCATGAATGTAACCAAACTGAAAAACATGACGTTAAAATCCTAATAAATAAACAAACAAAAAGATAGATAGACAGATAGACAGACAGACAGAGACAGAGCTATATATACAGATAGATAGATAGATAGATAGATAGATAGATAGATAGATAGATAGATAGATAGATAGATAGATAGATAGGACAGACAGACAGACAGACAGACAGACAGACAGACAGATACAGACAGATAGACAGACAGACAGATAAAGACAGATAGATATACAGACAGACAGACAGACAGACAGATAGATCGATAGATCAATAGATCGATAGATAGATAGATAGACAGACAGACAGACAGACATACAGACATATAGATAGAAAGAGAGACAGATATACATAGACAAAGATAGATAGAGACAGACAGACAGACAGACAGATAGATATACATATAGATAGAAAGAGAGACAGATATAGACAGACAGACAGACAGATAACTGAGAAGACTCAGTTAAACATTATTAAGTAAGGCTCAAGGAGCGTAAGAAATATTAAGTAAGTATTACAGTACAACGCTGGTAGGTAATAAATATATAAATATATATGTGATATAATACAAACATTATGTGTCCTGTGCATTAAATATCCATAGATGTGCAATGACTTAAAATGACATACAAAATATACGTTATAATTAATGTTCTACTACATTCTCAGGAAAATGTGCTTAATTTCACGGACCTCGTTTTTAAAAAATCACAGATTTTACAGATTTTTAAATAAAAGAGCCACATTTCACAGCAGTCATTAAATAACACTCATAAACTGAATGCGAGGCTTCGTGTTTATGTTTTGACACCACCTCTTCCTGTGTTACCTGAGTCATGTTTTTAGCTGCTTTACGCTTCGACATCTTGGACATTTTGACTAACTGATTGCTGACTGAATTGCCGTAGGAGGCCTCATAGTGCAAATTAACCAGTAAGTGTGAGATACTGGAACGCTACACGAATGGAAAATGTTAAATCACTAAACACAAACCTTACATTTTGATTGTCACAGCAAATTGCATATTTCACGGGAAAAGGCTCATTTGACGCTCCGTGACACAGTTTTCCCGGCTGTAAATTAGGCAGGACCTTAGCTATAATATTCAAATCATTTTATTCTACCATTAAAGATGTAACGCTTGCCGCTCAGGTGGCGCAGCGGTAAAACACGCTAGCACACCAGAGCTGACATTTCGAACTCGTCGGTTCAAAACTCAGCTCTGCCATCCGGTTGGGCTGGGCAGCTATATGAACCACGATTGACTGTTGATCAAACAGGGAGGGAGCCGGAGCCAGGACCTCATAACTGATGCAATTACGACCTCTACTGGCTGATTAATGGTGCCTGCACAGGGACGAGGAATAATGTGTTGATCAGGGTGTGTGTCTCCGTACACAAAGCTGATATGCACATGAACTCGCCTCATGCAGGTGAAAAGATGCAGTCGGCTACTGCTCACTTGTCGGAAGGGGTGTGTGACTTGTCGGTGGGGGTGTCTTGCTCTCCTCAATCAGAAGTGGGGATCAGCATCAGTAGAGAGGAAGCGTAATTCAATCGAGTAATTATATACGACTAGATTGGGAGGAAAATTTGAAAAAAAAGATGCAGCACTTGAAGAACAACAGTCGCTGTATTAATTGCATTATTTAATAAGTAAATTCCATCACAGCCAGAAACAAATCATTTAATTTTCAATTTTAGTTCATTTCACACCGTCTTAATACACAAGTAAGCAAATCCACTGAGCCATCCTGCTTACACACCATGCCAAGACCAACAGCAAACACAAAACATTAATAATGTTTAAAGAAAACAATTCCTTTACGCATTAGAAAACAGGAGCATTGTTCATTTAACATTCATTACGGCCAGATTTCCCACCAAATCTCGACAAATCCCATTCCAACAGTGTCCAAATCTCAGAGCTTCACACGGTGCAATCTGTTCTTTCAATCTGCTGCATGTTCACATTTCTTCTGCCATTTTTTTTAACTTCTGCAGCCCGTCGTCACCACACGTTCCTCCTCCAGGATCTCTCCAGGATGAGTGGATCAGACACAGCAGCGCTGCTGGAGTTTTTAAACACCTCACTGTCACTGCTGGACTGAGTATAGTCCACCAACCAAAAATATCCACCCAACAGCGCCCCGTGGGCAGCATCCTGTGACCACTGATGAAGGTCTAGAAGATGACCGACTCAAACAGCAGCAATAGATGAGCGATCGTCTCTGACTTTACATCTACAAGGTGGACCAACTAGGTAGGAGTGTCTAATAGAGTGGACAGTGAGTGGACACGGTATTTAAAAACTCCAGCAGCGCTGCTGTGTCTGATCCACTCATACCAGCACAACACACACTAACACACCACCACCATGTCAGTGTCACTGCAGTGCTGAGAACGGTCCTGGGAGAGTCCTGACCATTGCTAACAAAGCATGCTACCTTCGAGGCCTAATCAAACCCCGCTCTGTACCACGCAACCTCCGAGCCACTAGTCTCGCTCGACTTGATCCTCCACCCAGGACTAAAGGAAGACGAGCATCAAGGCTCTTCTCTGTTCTAGCACCCAAGTGGTGGAATTAACTTCCTCTGTCTGTCCAAACATCTGAGTCTCTTGCTGTCTTTAAAAAACGATTAAAAACCCACCTTTTTACTAAACACTTAAGCTGACTTGTACCTATTTACTAACATTTTTTTTCCATTTCCAAAAAAAAAAAAAAAAACACTTTGGTTCTAACAGGTTTCAGCAGATTTGTGTTCTTTTACTGTTGTTTACTAAAACTTGAGAAATGAAATGTTCACTGTGGAAGCACTTCTGTAAGTCGCTCTGGATAAGAGCGTCCGCTAAATGCAGAAAATGTAAATGTAAATGCATGCAGAGAAACAGACGGACTACAGTCAGTAATTGTAGAACTACAAAGTGCTTCTATATGGTGAGTGGAGCTGATAAAATAGACAGTGAGTGTAGAAACAACGAGGTGGTTTTAATGTTGTATTTTGTATGAGAGTCACGGATGCTTTTCCTCTCCTCATCTTATTTTCACGCTCCTCATCATCGTCTGTGTCTTTACAAAGAACAAAGAGCGTTCAGCCGTTCCAGAGCTTGTGCTGAACGCCAGACCCGTTTAGTCTCTTCTGATAATTTAGCAACAATAAATAAGCAATGCTGAAGCTTATTGTACACGATTAAATGTGACTGTAATAAGATCAAACTTCTGAACCTCTCAGAGCAGCTAAATTGTTTTTGTGCTTGGAAGGAGGTCTGGTAACTCATCAAATTAGGCATCTATGAATTATAAGCGAATCTTAAATGCAGTCTGTGTGACTTTTTGACATATTTTGAGCTGCATAAAATCACTGATCAGTAACACACTGTTTTCAGCAACTATTATAGCCCACAGTTTTGGCAAAGGGGCTCTGGTGGTTATTTATTATGCACCATAGTGTTTTTATTATGGGCAGTGGTAGCTCAGTGGTTTAAGTAGGTCTCTGGTTTAAGCCCTGCATCTGCCAGGTTGCTACTGTTGGACCCTTGAGCAAGACCCTTAATGCTTGCAATATATACAGTATAATATTGTAAATGTAAGTTCCAACTATGGTCTCAGTTTCCGTTTGTATGGGCAGCAATAAAGGTACTGGACTAGTAATCATAAGGTTGCTAGTTCAAGCCCCAACATCGCCAGTTTGCCACTGTTGGACCCTAGAGCAAGGCCCTTAACCCTCAATAGCTTGCAGTATATACAGTCTAATATTGTAAGTCGCTTTGGATGAAGGCGTCTGCTAAATACTAAAAATGTAAATGTAATGTCCAACTATGGTCTGAGTGTCCATGTGTGTATGGACAGCGGTAAAGGTACTGGACTAGTAATCATAAGATTGCTGGTTCAAGCCCCAACATCGCCAGGTTGCCACTGTTGGGGCCCTTGAGCAAGACCCTTAACCCTCAATCGCTTGCAGTACAGTGCCTTGCAAAAGTATTCAGCCCCCTTGAACTTTTCAACCTTTTGCCACATTTCAGGCTTCAAACATAACGATATGAAATTGTAATTTTTTTGTGAAGAATCAACAACAAGTGGGACACAATCGTGAAGTAGAACGAAATTTATTGGATATTTTAAACTTTTTTTAGAAATAAAAAACTAAAAAGTGTGGCGTGCAATATTATTCAGCCCCTTTACTTTCAGTGCAGCAAACTCACTCCAGAAGTTCAGTGAGGATCTCTGAATGATCCAAAGTTGACCTAAATGACTGATGGTGATAAATAGAATCCACCTGTGTGTAATCAAGTCTCCGTATAAATGCACCTGCTCTGTGACAGTCTCAGAGTTCTGTTTAAAGCGCAGAGAGCATCATGAAGACCAAGGAACACACCAGGCAGGTCCGAGATACTGTTGTGGAGAAGTTTAAAGCCGGATTTGGATACAAAAAGATTTCCCAAGCTTTAAACATCTCAAGAAGCACTGTGCAAGCGATCATATTGAAATGGAAGGAGTATCAGACCACTGCAAATCTACCAAGACCCGGCCGTCCCTCTAAACTTTCAGCTCAAACAAGGAGAAGACTGATCAGGGATGCAGCCAAGAGGCCCATGATCACTCTGAATGAACTGCAGAGATCTACAGCTGAGGTGGGAGACTCTGTCCATAGGACACAATCAGTCGTACACTGCACAAATCTGGCCTTTATGGAAGAGTGGCAAGAAGAAAGCCATTTCTCAAAGATATCTATAAAAAGTCACCTGGGAGACACACCAAACATGTGGAAGAAGGTGCTCTGGTCAGATGAAACCAAAATCGAACTTTTTGGCCACAATGTAAAACGTTATGTTTGGCGTAAAAGCAACACAGCTCATCACCCTGAACACACCATCCCCACTGTCAAACATGGTGGTGGCAGCATCATGGTTTGGGCCTGCTTTTCTTCAGCAGGGACAGGGAAGATGGTTAAAATTGATGGGAAGATGGATGGAGCCAAATACAGGACCATTCTGGAAGAAAACCTGTTGCAGTCTGCAAAAGACCTGAGACTGGAACGGAGATTTATCTTCCAACAAGACAATGATCCAAAACATAAAGCAAAATCTACAATGGAATGGTTCACAAATAAACGTATCCAGGTGTTAGAATGGCCAAGTCAAAGTCCAGACCTGAATCCCATCGAGAATCTGTGGAAAGAGCTGAAAACTGCTGTTCACAAACGCTCTCCATCCAACCTCACTGAGCTCGAGCTGTTTTGCAAGGAAGAATGGGCAAAAATTTCTGTCTCTCGATGTGCAAAACTGATAGAGACATACCCCAAGCGACTTGCAGCTGTAATCGCAGCAAAAGGTGGCGCTACAAAGTATTAACGCAAGGGGGCTGAATAATATTGCACGCCCCACTTTTCAGTTTTTTATTTCTGAAAAAAGTTTAAAATATCCAATAAATTTCGTTCCACTTCACGATTTTGTCCCACTTGTTGTTGATTCTTCACAAAAAATTACAATTTCATATCGTTATGTTTGAAGCCTGAAATGTGGCAAAAGGTTGAAAAGTTCAAGGGGGCTGAATACTTTTGCAAGGCACTGTATATACAGTCTAATATAGTAAGTCGTTTGGATAGAGGCGTCTGCTAAAATGCTAAAAATCTAAATGTAAATACCAACTACTGTCTCAGTTCTCAGGTGTGTATGGGCAGCGGTAGCTCAGCAGTAAAGGTCTAGTAATCATAAGGTTGCTGGTTCAAACTCCAACATTGACAGGTTGCAACTGTGGAGCCCCTGAGCAAGACTCTTAACCCTCAATCGCTTGCAATATATACAGTCTAATATTGTAAATGTAAATTCCAACTATGGTCTCAGTTTCTGTTAGTATGGGCAGCGTTAAAGGTACTGGACTAGTAATCATAAGGTTGCTAGTTCAAGCCCCAACATCGCCAGGTTGCCACTGTTGGACCCTAGAGCAAGGCCCTTAACCCTCAATAGCTTGCAGTATATACAGTCTAAGATTGTAGGTCGCTTTGGATGAAGGCATCTGCTAAATGCTGAACATGTAAATGTAAATACCAACTTCTCAGTTATCAGGTGTGTAAAGGCAACTGTAGCTCAGCAGTAAAGGTCTAGTAATCATAAAGTTGCTGGTTCAAACCCCAACACTGCCAGTTTGCCACTGTGGAGCCCCTGAGCAAGACCCTTAACCCTCAATCGCTTGCAGTATATACAGTCTAATATTGTAAGTCGCTTTGGATGAAGGCATCTGCTAAAATGCTGAAAATGTAAATGTAAACACTAACTACTGTCTTAGTTCTCGGGTGTGTATGGGCAGCAGTAGTTCAGAAGTAAAGGTACTGGACTAGTGATCATAAGGTTGCTGGTTCAAGCCTCAACATCACCAGTCAGGTTGCCACTGTTGGGGCCCTGAGCAAGATCTTTAACCCTCAATCGCTTGCAGTATATACAGTCTATTATTGTAAGTCGCTTTGGATGAAGGCGTCTGCTTAATGCTAAAAATGTAAATGTAAATACCAACTACTGTCTCAGTTCTTAGGTGTGTATGGGCAAGGGGTCTAGTAATCATAAGGTTGCTGGTTCAAGCCCCAACATCACCAGGTTGCCACTGTGGAGCCCTTGAACAAGATCTTTAACCCTCAATCGCTTGCAGTATATACCTTCTAATATTGTAATAATGTCGCTTTGGATGATGGCGTCTGCTTAATGCTGCAAATATAACTATAATATATATATATATATATATATATATATACACATTATATGCATACACACAGAGGTTCACTTGGGCCCACATGAACAGCTACAAAATGTCAGACTCACACCAGCAGAGCTGCAGATCTGATTGCTATAACGGGCTCAGTTTCTCTCACGGACTTTAAATTGAAACCATCAGCAAGGACCCAATTCTGAATGAATCCAATTCCAGTGCAGCACTATATAGCTTGTTGCTCGGGCTTTCTGCAGACAGGCTCTGGTAGGTGGGTGTTAGCAGCATTTTCACAGATCTCACAGGGCGAAAATAAGGCCCATCGAACTGTTGGTTATCTGCTGCTCCACACCCGGTTCAGCTACAGGAAAATACATTCATTTTTGTTCACAACATACTAGTTAGACCATTTAAAAGCAATCTATTTTAAAAAATATAGGATAAATATCAGTGACGGTTTATCTGGGGCTCATATTGAATGTTTTGGGCAGGCAGCCAGTCTATTATTGTGTTATATCCAGTACAAAAGTGGTTCCAGAAGTTCGCTTCATTTTTCTTTATATCTGCCTGTGTCAGAAAACTCAAACAGAATCACTGAAAGTACAACCAGGTGTGTTATTATGATTCTCTCATTTTAAACCCATATTAAACCTATAAAACCAGAAAGCTTTAACGGTGGTGCAACTGTAGTACAATTATAGTGTCTTTGAAATAGAAAATAATAGATTAAATATGTTTTTGAAATGAAATCAGGAAAATCTTGGACAGCTTCTCCGGTTCTGCCAACTTTAATGACTTTTAACCAAAGCATGTGAACAGTGCAGCGGTTTCATAATAAAAGCCTGTCATCACTCCTCAGCACATCTGCTTCATCATTCAAGGAGTATTTTACTGCTCCAGAAACATCAGCAACTACAAAGAAAGGCTAAAAATATTCGTACAGGAAAAACATTTGTCTAAAAAAATTCCAAGTCGCTCTGAACTCAGTACATATTCAGTCTGAATATACAGCAGGGGCCAAACGTCTGAGACCACCAATGAATATCCTGATGGTAGGATTTGTACTGAAAAATACAGTAGGTGGAGCAGCAGTAAAACACACTAGCACACCTGAACTGGGATTTCGAATACATCGTATCGAATCTCAGCTCTGCCATCCGACTGGGCTGGATGGCTAAATAAACAACGTTCGGCTGTTGTTCATCCAGGTAGGGAGTCGGATAGGGACCTCATAAATGGTGCAATTATGACCTCTGCTGGCTGATTGATGGCGTCTGCACAGAGTCGAGGAATAATGCTGATCCGAACACAAAGCTGATCCATATATGAACTCGCCTCATGCAGGTGAAGAGATGCAGTCGGTACTGTCAGTGTGTCAGTTCGCTCTCCTCAATCGGGGCGGCGGTCAGCACCAGTAGAGAGAAAGCGTAATGCAATCAGGTAAAAATTGGACACGCTACAAATCGGGAGAAAAATGGAGAAAATGCATAAAATAAAAAATATACTGTATTACATAATGACAATATAAATAAATAAAAAAGTATCGGAATCTCCTGTCATAATCAATTTTGTCTAAAGTGTCCATGTTATTAAAATAATTAATTAATTAATTAATAAAATAAATAATAAATCTGCATAATGAGAAAATGTAAACAAGCTGCTCATGTGGTTAGACATTTAGTTAAAATGAGATCTATATAAATAGCTATGAATAGTCTATATGAATATAAATATTTGAATGAAAAATGAGCTGTACTTTTTATTTTCTAGTTTTTAGCATTTTTGCAAGTTGTTAGCTTAGCTGGCTCAATGCATCTCAGACAGACAGGTCAGATCACTAACTAACTCCAAGTGTACACAAATTTATGTACATGTATAACCTTGCTTTGTTTATTTAGAGGTGTTAAATTGTTTTAAGAAATATGTTATACCAGAAAGAATTCACAAATTACAAGGTAAACAAAGCTTAAATGCTATGGTATGGCTAATTTGCTAACTAATAACAATGGAGGACCACAAGTGGCTAAAATCTCCCGTTCTCAGCTTAGCCAGACTCATATTTTTACACATCTGGCAAATCAAGAATTCAAAGTTTATCTTGCCAAAACTAATTACCATTAAAAAATAACATGTCAGGATATAAACAACAGTGTTTGTGCACTAATCTGACAGGCTCGCTCTCGGTCTCCTCGGCTGCTCCCGTTAGGGGTCGCCGGCGTATCGTGATCCGCATTATTGATTTGGCACAGTTTTTACGCCCGATGCCCTTCCTGACACGACCCTCCCTATTTATCCGGGCTTGGGACCGGCACTACAATGCACTGGTTTATGCATCCTAGCGGCCAGGTACCTATAGGACAATTCAGTGTCACCAATTAGCCTGACTGCATGTTTTTGGACTGTGGGAGGCAACCGGAGCACCCAGAGGAAACCCACGCGGACACAGGTAGAACATGCAAACTCAGCACAGAAAGGACCCGGACCACCCCGCCTGGGGATGGAAGCCAGGACCTTCTTGCCGTGAGGCGACAGTGCTACCCACTGAACCACTGTGCCGCCCAGAAATCTGACAGGCTATATAATAAAATTTACATTTTCAGCATGTAGCAGACGCTTTAATTCAGAGCAACTTACAGTACTGTGACAGCATTTTGTCTAAGCACTTAAGGGTTAAGGGCCTTGCTTAAGGGTCCAACAGCGGCAACCTGGCAGTGGTGGGGCTTAAACCAGTGACCTTTTGATTACTGGTACCTTAACTTCAAGGCTACAACTGCCCTAAACCATGGGTTCTGAGAAGTATCTCAAGTCATTTTTGGCATTTAGCAGACGCCTTTATCCAATGAGAACTGTGACCGTTTATACTGTATAAGCAATTGAGGGTTAAGGGCCTTGTTCAAGGGCCAACAGTGCTACCCACCGAAACCTGGCAGTGGTAGGGCTTGAACCAGAGACCTTTTGATTACTAGTCCGGTATCCTAAGCACTAAACTACAACTGCCCCTGAGTGATTGTGTATTAAAGCAGGGGTGCCTAATACAGTAGTCTCCACAAAATTAGTGGTGTGGCTCACTGGACTAATCAGTCACTTACGTACCAAGACCAAAGACCAAGACTGATTCTAAAAAGCAGAGTGAGGTAAAGCTTGTGCTTAAAAAACAAACACGATAAATCTTTACCACTCAGTAAAACCATCGAGTAGTTTCTTTGCCAAAAGCCTGGGGTGAGTGCAGCAAATGCAGTTATCTAAAGTCCTCCTGGGGGAAATATGTAAGCAGGATTTAAAAAGATCCCACAGGCTTCTTCCTGACCATTCTATTCCATCAAGATTACCCCCCCCCCCCACACACACCTCCCACTATTCGGCTGCCTGGTAAAAGAAAAGCCACCGGTCCGCTCGCTAAAGATGTCAAGCTCAGAGTGGAGGAAACAGAGGAGACATGTTGTAAATGCCCCGCTTCCCCCTCCTTTCACTAGCGCATTCCATTTGCCCCTCGCATTTGCAGAGGGCGAATGATCCGACCCGAGTCATCTACAACCCCATAATGGCGCCCCCCGACTGAAGTAAATGAATCTCTTAACTATTCAGACCAGGCTGCTGCCCTGCTTAACTCCTGACCCCGCAACCCCGGTTATTCTGCTCAAAGGAAGACTTGCATTTGTGGCGAGTCGCTTTAGACTGGTGGGTGTCAGTTTGTACAAAACAGTGACGACCTGAACCTGACTGTGTTAAAAAAGTAAACAATAAATAACAACTGGGTGGTCTCGGTGAGGCTGGTACCTAGTAAGGAAAAGGGCATTTCCATAAGCAACCCAAAGCAAGCAACTGGGAAAAGGCTTTCGTTAAAATAAGCACCAATGGTATTTATTTATTAATTTATTTAGGGTTTTAACATCATGTTTTACACACTTTGGTTACATTCATGACAGAACAGGTAATTACTGATTACCCATAATTCATTACATTTACGGCAATTAGCAGACGCTCTTATCCATAGTAAATATTACCTTACTCTAATTTAAGTAAACAACAGTCCAAGAACACAAATCTGCTGAAACTCTGTTAGAACCAAAGTGTTTTTTTTCCCAATAAATGAATACGAGCTTAGTAAGTAAGTACAAGTCAGCTTAAGTGCTTAGTAAAAAGGTGATGAAGGTTTTTAATCGTTTAAGAGACAGCGAGAGACTCAGATGTTCAAACAGACAGGGGAAGCTCGTTCCACCGCTTGGGTGCCAGTATAGAGAAGAGCCTTGATGCTCGTCTTCCTTGAGTCCTGGTGTGGCTCGGAGGTTGCGTGGTACAGAGCGGGGTTTTTAGACCTTGAAGGTAACTTGGTCCATTTTTGGCTTTGTAGGTGAGCATTGGTGTTAAATTGAATGTATGCAGCTACAAGAAGCCAGTGAAAAGAATGCAGCAGTGGGGTGATGGTGTACAGCAGTGGGGTGATGGTGTGGCAGCAGTGGGGTGATGTGGCATGTTTGGGCTGGTTAAAAACCAGACAAGCAGCTGCATTTTGAATGAGCTGCAAGGGTTTAATAGTGGATATGGGAGCACCTGCCAGAAGGGAGTTGCAGTCGTCCAGCCATGAGATCACAAGTGACTGGACCAAAATCTGAGTAGCTTCCATGGAGAGAAATGGACGAATCTACCTGATGTTGTAGAGGAGGAACCGGGACAATCTCGTCATGTTGGCTACATGAGGAGAGAAGGTCAGATGGTTATCCAGGACAACACCAAGGCTTCTTACATTATCAGATGGTCTGATCTGGGAGTCATCAAGAGAGATGAGTAGGTCCTGGGTTAGAGATTGATCTCCAGAAATAAGTAACAGCTCTGTCTTGCTGGGATTAAGTTTAGATGATGAGCTGACATCCATTGTGAGATATCTCACAGACATGCTGAGATGCGAGCTGAGACTTGTGGGTCTGAAGGAGGAAATGACAAGTTTATTGTGAAACACAGTCATGGACAATTTAGTATCTTCAATTCACTTCACTTGCACGTCTTTGCAGATGCTTTAATCCAAAGCAGTACAGTACTTTGAAAGTATATTGTCTAAGCACTTGAGGGTTAAAGGCCTTGCTGAAGGGCCCGACAGTGGCAACCTGGCAGTGGTGGGGCTTGAACCAGTGAACTTTCGATTACAAGTCCATTACCTTAACCTTAACTTGTAGCTCGGCTACAACTGCCCTAAACTATGGGTTCTGAGAAGCATCTAAAATGAGCTATTTTCACAAGTGTATCCCTAACATTTACATTTACAGCATTTAGCAGACGCTTTTATCCAAAGAGACTTACAGTACTGTTATAGTATACTGTCTAAGCAATTGATGATTAAGGGCCTTGCACAAGGGCCCAACAGTGGCAACCTGGCAGTGGTGGGGCTTAAGCAGTTTTGTATCTCCAGTTCACCTGACTGCATGTTTTTGGACTGTGGAAGAAAACCCACACAGACACGGAGAGAACATGCAAACTCCACACAGAAAGAACCCGGACCGCTTCACCTGGGAATCGAACCCAGGACCTTCTCGCTGGGAGGCAACAGTGCTACCCACCGAAGGTATGGTGGAACATTCTGAACATGCACTGTCCCTCCAACCTCTCTGCCGTTAGCGAAACAGCCCAGCGATTGGGAGGTGCACTTCACAGTGTGCTCTCAGTGATGATCCGAAGGCATTAGGAAGTGCAACCAACGTAAAACCTGTGCCAAATCTGCTATGCAGATCTGCTGTGGCGACCCCTATATATAGGAGAAGCCAAAAGGCAAAAAAATATCATAAGTAAGACCCTACTTAATTCACAGCTGTGAAAATCACGTCACGGACTGTGAAACGAGCCTTTTCCTGTGTAATAAGCAATTTGCTGTGAAATCCAAACTGTAAGGTTTGTGTTTAGCCATATAACGTTTTTTATTCGTGTAGCGTTCAAGTGTCTCACGTTTACTGGTTAATCTGCACTCTGAGGCATCCTAGCAACCATACAGCAATTCAGTTAGCAATCGGTTGATCAAAATGTCCAAGATGTTGAAGCGTAAAGCAGCTAAAAACACGACTCGGGTAACTGAGTTTGGAAAACTAATAACCCATTCTGTGGGCGCTCGATGGGGGTCAAAACATGAACGAGAATTTTTGTCTTTGAGACAGAACATGAAGCCTGGCACCGTCGCTGGATGTTCTAGGTTTACATTAAACGGTTAAGGTAGCTGTGCTGTGTATTATAGCTTCCATTTATTCCATCATTCAGTTTATGAGTGTAATTTAATGACTGTCATGAAATGTGTGACTTTTGTTAAAAATCTGTGAGATACTTAGAAAGTGTAAAAATTTTGTTTAGTCTAAAATGTAGAGCAGCGGTACGTCATGTTAAACAGCAACGAAAAGCAAAAGCAGAAGCAACATTTAAAATTCAAGTGCATATTAAACAAAGAGCGACTGTAAACAATTTAGAGGATTAATTCTCCATCAAACATGTCCTCTTGTTCCTCCAAAACTAATCCTGTGAGATTTATACTAATGTTTACTACTTACATTTATAACTGAGTGTAACTTCTCTAACTTAACACATTCTACAGGTTAAACGCATTTGAAGTGCTCATATTTACATAATTATTATACATAATTAAATCCTAAAACTGATACAAATCATTCAGATTGATTTATTTTGGTAAAGATAAATATTCTATGTCACTAGTAAAACAAAGTAAACTTTAATTATTTACTTAGGATTTAGGATAGGATTTAAATCAGTAAATCAGTCAAATTACAGTTGGGTTAGAGTTTAGAGATTTTGATTTGTCTGTGGGAATTTGTGTTGATTTAGTGAAAAGAATGTTACTAAAATCAGGCACTGATGTTGAACGTGACGGCGTGGCTCACAATCAACACTACAAAAGTCACAGCTTCTCATCCATCATCCTCTTGATCATATTTCAGAGGTGTTTAATTAGGTTCAGATCTGGAAGTTGGACTGGCTACTGGTGGCTCTCCGTCCACACCTTGACCTGGCACTCAATCATTAGAGTTGGGGAACACTGGGGAACATTGTTGAAGCAGAAGGAAGCAAGTTTTATTCCAGGAGCATTCTTGGTGACTTGATTTATTCCTTCTTTACAAAGACAATCACGTCTGATTACAGACTTTCTAAAGTACCGCCAGATCATCACTGATCCTCCATCAAACTTCACAAGGTCAAGGTCTCAATCTAACCGTTAGATCCGTGGTCCCCAACCACTGCGCCACAGAGCATTACCTGTTCGCGAGTCACAGAGGAGACAGGATATAAGGAACACACTACGAGTGTTATTGTCTCCTATTACCTCTAGGTGGGAGCGTCTCATTGCAACGATCCACTGATTTTCCATCACTGGTGAGTATCGTTATGCACTTTGTGTTTTATTTTGCTCGTCGTATAATTTTATTTTAAATCCTCCCGCCCCAGATGGTCTATGAAATTATATCTTACATGAAACTGGTACGTGGTGCAAAAGGTTGGGGAGCGCGGTGTTAGATGACCAGATGGAATAGAATGCCTGCTATACAAATTTAGAGATGCTGATTGTTCATAAATGTGACCAAGTTATGAGACAGGAAGACAGAAAGAGTGCCTATTTATGTATTTATTTAGTTGTTTTATGCTGTGCTTACACCACGGTTATATTCATGGCAGTAAAGGTCGATAATGCTCATGTCAGTCTATCATCCTTGTTCAGTGCTGTTCTCAAACTGTTTTTTAATGTGCTCCTTTATACCAGTTTTTAATTAAAAATTGTTTTCATTTTGACTTGAATAAAGGACAGAACGAGAGAGCTACAGAAGCAATATGTGGGTTCATGCCTGACACGGTTGTCTGGAGGTGTAGCGAGCCGTTGGAGGTAATAGAATCGTGTGATTGAGATTTGTTTACGGCAGGTTGCTTTTTCAACATCAGCTCATGTCAGAGGTCAGTCCGCTGAGACGAGCTGTCCAAAAGAGAGATAATGTGAGAATGCAATAAAGAAGAATGAAACACGTCTACCTGGTGTGTGTGTGTGTGTGTGTGTGCGTGTGTGTGTATGTGTGTACGGTGTACTCTGGTTTAAACAGAAACAGACTGAAGGCATGAAAAACATTCTGTTGCACAAGCGCCAACATCTGCATTCATACGTGTTCACACGCGAGCATTCGCGCTCGACCGAGTCATCATACGGTTAACACACTCGAGAAACACACACGAGAAATGAGAGCCGTTATGGAGGGGGGTACCGAGGGGCCCCAGAGGTGTACGGCCCCGTTCCAAGTTAAGATACGACACAAGATCTGCCAAGCGCTCTTTAATGACCGGTTCCCTCACAACCGGCGCTAAAAATAGCCCCGGCTTGGTGTTTAGATTTCACAGAGACTCACACGTAGAGGACGGCCTGAATCTAATCCTTAATCCAAAATCAAACACCTATTAGCATCCATCAATCCAGCTTTAGACTGAACACACAACACGGCTGCTGACCCACGGCCCCCTCGGGGGTACACGTATGTGCCAATTTTGGTCGAGATTCTCTCCCTGAAGGTCAAATAAGACTTCTATTCTGGGCAGGCTGGGAAATTGTACAGATTAACATAATGTGCATAAAGAAAGAAAAGGACAGGGTTTCAGCAGATTTGTGTTTCTGGACTGTGGTCTACTTATTTATTTAAATGTTTTATGCCGTGTTAACACAATAGTTATATTCATGGCAGGAGGGGTCGACATTTTTATATCAGTCTATACTAGGGCTGGATACATTTGTATCACAGTATTTTTTAAGATTCTGACGGTTTCACGGTATATCACTGTCACGCCTCCTAACCAAGCGGTTGTCTCTAGCTGGTCTTCAAGCGTAGATCTGCCTACATACTCCGAGGATTTTCCGGACTACATCTTCTAAGATACAACTGCCGATCATGTGACTCCGCCAACCAATCAGCCCTCGCTTGACAGATCACGTTCACCTGAATACTAATTACATTCACCTGTTTTCTCTAGTATATAAACCCGGTTCAAACAGACTATTGTTGTGAAGTGTTGCGACCGACTTTTCGTAAGCATTCCGAGCGTTTCTATTGTGTTGGAGATCCTGATACGAATTCTCTTTGTTTATCGATTTACTCACTTTGTCTTTGCACTGTGGTTTTGGTTGTCGGTCTGATTGCTTTACGTTGACGACTTTCGCCCGTTTACTCGTTTCGCTTTTGCTTATCCCTTTGTACCTCTGACCGTTCTGTGGTTTGTTGGAGTTTTTGTCAGTTTTCCTTTAATAAACCCCGATTCAACCTTTAATCCTTTTAATGCCTCGTCTGCTTGTACAACGTTACAACCACAGTATGTTTTATTTTGTATTACTGGGACTTTTTATATGTATGTATGTGGCTGATTTTACTGTCGTAAGTACATAGAATATAAAAAAATTCACCATGTATATAAAACTATTATTGTATATGAAGCTTTTGAGTACTATAAGCTTTGATTGGCCCCACAAGATAACAATATATGATAGAATCAGTACGAGTGAAACAGGTGCAATAAATACAATTATTATTGTTTATTTAATATTTAAGTATTGCACAATTGACCCTTAGCTCTCCCTTTAACTAATAAAACCACGTTTAAAAAGTGGATGACTTGAAATAGCGACTAACATGAAGTATTTTCATCCCGTAAGACAGACCTGGAATCCAGAGTATAATTATCGCTCTGAAAGCTTCTTTCTCGACTGTCTGTAGAGGAATCATATCTTTGCTCATGTGGATCGTTACTGCGTTAGTAATGTTGTTGTTTGTAACAGTCGTGGCTCGACAAACCATGCAATATATAGTGTTTTAGTCTGTTCTAAACTGCCCACACGCCTCATTTCTTTGAAGGGTTCTTCCGGTGCATATTCGGTCTCCCTCTCTTCATCCTACATCTGTTTTTCACTGTGTGTTTCATTGTTTGCCACATATTTTTAATGTAGACAGATAAAAGCGGTTTGACATCTGATGGACGAGTTTACAGTCTGTTGTTCGATGCTCTGCCTTTTTGTTGTTTACTTAAACTACAGTAGGGAAATGTTTACTGTGGAAGCTCTTCTGGATAAGAGTGTCTGCTAAATGCCAAAAATGTAAATGTGCAAACGCCCATGGACACCTTAGATTCCAAATAAACAGGCAGCGCACCCCCCATTAAAGCCCAGTCTCCCCCCCCCCCCCAAAAAAAAACATCCAAAAGGAAATCCGGATTCATACATCAAAGCTCTGACGAAACCCCGCTGTCCTAAATGAATGGGCTCTGATGATGCAGCACCGCGGGATGAAGTGTCAGCTTTAAGTGCAAAAAAAAAACACCTTATCTCCAGGCTTTTAATTTCCTGCTCTGTTTCACACAAAATGCTTATTTTAAAAACACGCACCCAGGGAGTCGACCATTACTCACGCGGCCCTGCTGAGCTTCTTAAGATGCCATGCAGGACGCTACGCAAAAGCATTATTTAATTCGGAAAATACAAATATTGGGTTTGATTTTACTCTTTTATCCATGTTTAATATGATATGATACTGATGTCAGAGCTCTGAGTGTTGGGTAATACTGACACGGAACCGATACGGACGTCCACACGCCAAGTTCTGCCAAACGTCAGTGCTGTAAGAGTAGCATCCTATAAGATACACTTTATTGCCAAAAGTATTCGCTCGTCTGCCTTCACATGCATATAAACTTGAGTGACGTCCCATTCTTAATCCATAGGGTTTAACATGATATCGGACACCCTTTGCAGCTATAACAGCTTCAACTCTTCTGGGAAGGCTTTCCACAAGGTTTAGGAGTGTGTTAATGGGAATTTTTGACCATTCTTCCAGAAGCGCATTTGTGAGGTCAGACACTGATGTTGGACGAGAAGGCCTGGCTCACAGTCTCCACTCCAATTCATCCCAAAGGTGTTCTATCAGGTTGAGGTCAGGACTCTGTGCAGGCCAGTCAAGTTCTTCCACACCAAACTCGCTCATCCGTGTCTTTATGGACCTTGCTTTGTGCACTGGTGCGCAGTCATGTTGGAACAGGAAGGGGCCATCCCCAAACTGTTCCCACAAAGTTGGGGGCATGAAATTGTCCAAAATCTCTTGGTATGCTGAAGCATTAAGAGTTCCTTTCACTGGAACTAAGGGGCCGAGCCCGAATCCTGAAAAACACCCCCACACCATAATCCCCCCTCCACCAAACTTTACACTCGGCACAATACAGTCAGACAAGTACCGTTCTCCTGGCGACCGCCAAACCCAGACTCGTCCATCGGATCGCAAGGCGGAGAAGCGTGATTCGTCACTCCAGAAAACACGTATCTACTGCTCTAGAGTCCGGTGGCAGCGTGCTTTACACCACTGCATCCGACGCTTTGCATTGCGCTTGGTGATGTAAGGCTTGGATGCAGATGCTCGGCCATGGAAACCCGTTCTATGAAGCTCTACACACTGTTCCTGAGCCACATAAAGGTGGCATCCTATCACGGTACCACGCTGGAATTCACTGAGCTCCTGAGAGCGACCCATTCTTTCACTAATATGTGTAGAAGCAGTCTGCATGCCTAGGTGCTTGGTTTTATACACCTTTGGCCATGGAAGTGATTGGAACACCTGAATTCAATGATTTGGATGGGTGAGTGAATACTTTTGGCAATATAGTGTAGTTTACTTCATCTATTCAAATGGATGACCTGTCAGTTAAGTCAAAATGTGCTTATTTATTTAATTATCAGGATTTTAGTGTCATGTTTTACACACTTTGGTTCCATTCATGACAGAGTTTAATGTCAAACACAGTCATGGACAATTCATTGTCTTCACCTGACTTGCCTGTCTTTGGACTGTGGGAGTTCAAAATACCTAAATACCTAAATGTGCTTATAAAGGATTTCTTTTAAAGGATAATTCACTAGCACACCAGCACCGAGACTGAGCTCCCGGGTCCGAATCTCGGCTCTGCTACCGGTCGGCTGGGCGCCCTCTACCAGGCACAATTGACTAATCCCTGCAGAAGACAATATTGTCCTCCAGTCTGCTGGGTGGGAAACACTGGACTAATAAGGATTAAGGTTATCAGCGCTGTGTAAGGACCTTGGTTGCCCGGTGCACCTATACATAAAGTGAAGGGGCGTAGAGATCGGGGTGTGGCTCTCTGTACACAAAGCCGACCTCATGAGCAAATCCACCAAAATATGGATGTATAAGAAGGGATTGGTGGACTTGGAGCACATGTCAGAAGGAGTGTGTGTCAGGTGAATATACACCCTCCTTGGACACGGGGTCCCCAGCAGTGGATTGGCTGCACTCAATTGGGAGAAAACGCATTAAAAATAATACATTCAAAATATTTTTGGACAGTAACGCTCCTGCTTAAAAAATACCTGGTAGATGGGCTGGGATTTATAACACTCACTCACTCTCTTAACTGCTTATCCAATTAGGGTCGCGGGGGAGGAGCTGGAGCCTATCCCAGCTTTTCAATGGGCGCAAGGCACACAGTAACACCCTGGACGGGGAACCAGTCCATCGCAGGGCAGACAAACATACACACACACCCATTCACCTATATGGCAATTAAGTGTCTCCAATTAACTTAACTGCATTTATAACACTAAACACTAAGTAAACAAGTACTGATATTCATCATCACAGTTTCCTGTCAGTTTACAGCACAGGTTTGGCTTTATTTTAATAGAGGAAAATGTTGCATAACGCCGAAGCATCTTCATAGCTTTTATTTTTTTAGCTTAGTCATTATCTACCCCCACAACAGCCGTCTCCGAAAAATGCAGGAGAAACTTGAACCCATGACGTGGTGCTCTCCTTTTCATCCACATTAAAGCCTTTAAAGCCACTATTACACACACTAGTCTGTCTTTAGGACGTCCAATGGTCATTTCATGGCTTAAAATAAAACGCCTGTAAGATTTCTAACATACACCCTGGTATGAAGCAGGACAGGTTTGGTGCTTTACTACACGCTGTTGTTAAGGGAAAAGGAATGTAAAGGAAACGGCGCCTCAAACCAGAAGGAAGTTATACGAGTGAAACACGTGAATGAGTGCCGTGTTTAACCTGCTGTCTAAATAACTTGTGTTTTATAACATGGTATTATTAAATAAACATGTTAGATATCTAACCTAGTGCTGCAGGTTCATCTCAGCTCAGATTTCCCACCACAGTGCTGATGTTTTCGCTCATAATCACCCTGGTACCGGTCCAGAGAACCACTGAGGATATTAAATCACTGGAAATTATCTAAAACGTTAACATTTTCTCTCTTGTATTACAACTCCAAATAAAATTGCAGTGTTCCTTAGTAGCCAGGGACTGTCATGTTATGGGGCTGTGTCAGTACATTTCAGACAGAGGTGGCTCAGTGGTTAAGGTAATGTACTAGTAATCAGAAGGTTGCTGGTTCAAGTCCCTGTCTGAAAAACCACTGATCTCTCTGAGAAGAGGGCATGTCTAAATTCTTAGATTCCTTAAAATGCTCCTACTGAGGTGCCTCAATTCTGTGTGATAATCTGACTGATTAACGAGGGAGCGTCTGATGCTTCCTCAGCGCTGAAGGCAATCCCAGCATCAGTGCGGCACGACTTTTCTCACAAAAAATGTCAAATATGGCGGACGAATGAGGTGCAACCAACAGAGTTCTTTACAAGTGTAAATAAATTATCATTGATGTTTAATTTGTATAAAGGTGCACAAGTGTACACAAAGGGAGGCGTTAGCTGGCATGCTAGCGGGTTGAGCCACCTCAGCCAGTTGGTTTGAATGGCCCGAGGCTAGGGTTGCCAACTTTCAGAACTGGAAATAAGGAACACTCTGGGCTGGCGGGTTGACGGAAGGCATAGGGTGAGGGTGGGATGGTGGGTGTTTACCTGAGCGGGAGCGGGAAGGGGGGGGGGTAGGCGGTTAGGGTCAATTCAAATCAAATCAAGGTTTATTTGTCACATACATAGTCATACACAGTACAACTGGCAGTGAAATGCTTTAGTGACTGCTCAGCCACATTAGTTACAAAGTCAAAATATATATTATACAAAAAATATAGAAATGTTTTTAAAAATGTAGAAAATTAGAAAAATTAAAAATATAATTTAAAAAAGAGCAATAGAAGCAATGAAAGTGAACAAGTGTGTAAAAGTGACAAGTAGTGAAGAAACTGTGCAACGTAATGCGAGATGTAATTATTATACACAAATACAAATCTATACAAATCTATACATATACACACACATATACAGTGTATCACAAAAGTGAGTACACCCCTCACATTTCTGCAAATATTTTATTATATCTTTTCATGGGACAACACTATAGAAATAAAACTTGGATATAACTTAGAGTAGTCAGTGTACAACTTGTATAGCAGTGTAGATTTACTGTCTTCTGAAAATAACTCAACACACAGCCATTAATGTCTAAATGGCTGGCAACATAAGTGAGTACACCCCACAGTGAACATGTCCAAATTGTGCCCAAAGTGTCAATATTTTGTGTGACCACCATTATTATCCAGCACTGCCTTAACCCTCCTGGGCATGGAATTCACCAGAGCTGCACAGGTTGCTACTGGAATCCTCTTCCACTCCTCCATGATGACATCACGGAGCTGGTGGATGTTAGACACCTTGAACTCCTCCACCTTCCACTTGAGGATGCCCCACAGGTGCTCAATTGGGTTTAGTCCATCACCTTTACCTTCAGCTTCCTCAGCAAGGCAGTTGTCATCTTGGAGGTTGTGTTTGGGGTCGTTATCCTGTTGGAAAACTGCCATGAGGCCCAGTTTTCGAAGGGAGGGGATCATGCTCTGTTTCAGAATGTCACAGTACATGTTGGAATTCATGTTTCCCTCAATGAACTGCAGCTCCCCAGTGCCAGCAACACTCATGCAGCCCAAGACCATGATGCTACCACCACCATGCTTGACTGTAGGCAAGATACAGTTGTCTTGGTACTTCTCACCAGGGCGCCGCCACACATGCTGGACACCATCTGAGCCAAACAAGTTTATCTTGGTCTTGTCAGACCACAGGGCATTCCAGTAATCCATGTTCTTGAACTGCTTGTTTTCAGCAAACTGTTTGCTGGCTTTCTTGTGCGTCAGCTTCTTTCTGGGATGACGACCATGCAGACCGAGTTGATGCAGTGTGCGGCGTATGGTCTGAGCACTGACAGGCTGACCTCCCACGTCTTCAACCTCTGCAGCAATGCTGGCAGCACTCATGTGTCTATTTTTTAAAGCCAACCTCTGGATATGACGCCGAATACGTGGACTCAACTTCTTTGGTCGACCCTGGCGAAGCCTGTTCCGAGTGGAACCTGTCCTGGAAAACCGCTGTATGACCTTGGCCACCATGCTGTAGCTCAGTTTCAGGGTGTTAGCAATCTTCTTATAGCCCAGGCCATCTTTGTGGAGAGCAACAATTCTATTTCTCACATCCTCAGAGAGTTCTTTGCCATGAGGTGCCATGTTGAATATCCAGTGGCCAGTATGAGAGAGTTGTACCCAAAACACCAAATTTAACAGCCCTGCTCCCCATTTACACCTGGGACCTTGACACATGACACCAGGGAGGGACAACGACACATTTGGGCACAATTTGGACATGTTCACTGTGGGGTGTACTCACTTATGTTGCCAGCTATTTAGACATTAATGGCTGTGTGTTAAGTTATTTTCAGAAGACAGTAAATCTACACTGCTATACAAGCTGTACACTGACTACTCTAAGTTATATCCAAGTTTCATGTCTATAGTGTTGTCCCATGAAAAGATATAATGAAATATTTGCAGAAATGTGAGGGGTGTACTCACTTTTGTGATACACTGTATATATATAAACTGTATACACGCATATACTTATATACACATACACATGTCTATATACGTATATACTGTATATATATATATATATATATATATATATACACACACTAGGGTTGGGCGATATTGCCGATTTTCATACCGTCATACCGTCTTCAGGAAATACCGCGGTATACGGTATTACCGCAAGGGGGGGTGGGGGGTGGGATGGGTGTCGCGGACAAACTTTACAGTGTACACACGAGTGTAATTACAATATTTCAATGTTTTATTATAAAAAGATTTAACAATCTGAACGTCAAACATTGCTTATCTTGTCTGATCTATAATAAATACGCATAAGTATAAATGCATGTGTATCAATTACACTTTAACACAAACATTAACACAACATTTTGGCATTGTAATCTCTCTCTGCTCACACAAAACAGAATAATAGCAGGCTACACACTTCAATATATTTCAAAAGTTAACTGCTTAGTTTATAGTTACAGATATTTCTTAAAAGTGTATGAACGTGTACGATTAGTTATGCCTGTAATCCAGAATTAAGTTCTACACCGTAACAAAAAATATGAATGTAAATGTTCATGTTGCGATGACGGTGATGTAAAATAATGTTACAATAATTCAAAGTCCAAACATTTGAGTGGTTAACTAAAACGCTACTTTACATGTCACACAAGCTCAGTGCAAAACTCGAGCACAGAAACGGTACAAATCCGATCTCTTCCCTACACACCAGACAATATATTTTATAATTCACATTACACGACAGGTGAGACGTTCTTTTTTCTTAATATAGCGCTTGTATTTAGGAAAAAATAGTTCTTACATAGGCAGGAAAATCTATGGCAGACAAGAGTCAGAACAGCGGATTGGGCGTAACGTTATTATTACTGTTTGCTCCTTTTTCTCAACACTTGTGTTCGATTTACACTGAAGATATATTTAGTAAATAAGTACATGTCCGCGCATGCACGCGCTTGTGTTCATTTCCGGTTGAACTAATAAAAAATGTTGATTTTGAAAAATTAAAAGACGAGCCGTTTTTCAGTTTCTGCTTGTTAGCTCACAGCTAACGCTAGCCAGTGTGGCTCTTCACTCGTCTCTCTGTGTTATCACCAGTGAGCACCCCACAGCCAATCAGCGAGCTCCAACCGCCTACCCCTCCCACCCCTCCCACCCCTCCCTCACTGTGGATGCGCGCATGTCCTAAAGTCTCAGTTTTCAAGGTAAACCTGAAGCAGAAATTTGGTGCTTCACATTAAAAAAATACCGTCACCATTTTTGAATACAGTCACCATTTTGAAATACCGCGGTATACGGTAATATCGTCATAACGCCCAACCCTAATATACACACATGTCTATATATATATTTATACACACATACATATAAATTACATTGTGCAAGTTGTGTAAATTTATTCCTGAATGCTATTTTCGTTGAGGACTCGAATAGCTTGTGGGAAAAAGCTCCTCCTCATCCTCTCCGTTTTGGCCTTCAGGGCACGAAAACGCTTCCCAGACCGTAACAAAGAAAACAGTTTTTTACAGGGTTGCACCTATAAAAAACCTGGGGCGGAAATATATGCGCGATGCGCTCTGCCCACTGCGCTACTCAAACAGCGGGGTGATAAATAAGTTATGCTGATATGCCTGCGCAAACACGGCGTTACTAAGACTAAAAGTGAACACTACTTAAAATAATAACCAAACGCTTTCTAACTCCCACGGTAGCAGCAGTTTCCTTCTGTTTCATACACATCGCCCTGTCTCAGTCTAATCTGCAGCATTTCTCTCCCACTGATAAAAATACGGAACAAAGCACGTCCCGTATCAGTTCAATACAGAACACAATGTTTAGTTTCCAAATAAGGAACGATTCCGTATTTTACGGGACAGTTGGCAACCCTACCCGAGGCTAACAGTGTTAGCTTAGTAAGCTAAAACTGTGGTAACGTAATCGCCGTAATCAGTGTCTAAGTAGTGCGTTTAAATAATCTGCCTTATAAGTTCAGTGTCTTATTAGAATCCTCTCTACTGAGGCAGCCACCCAGGTAGGCAGCAGGCAGCAAGGCAGCTCACTAGGTTAAAAAATGCTGTCTCTTATGGCATTAGGGTCCAGAGAGTTCGAACTAAATTAAAAAGTTAAAGCTGCACAACAACCCCAGCACCAGCAGCTAATCAGTGTAGGGGTGGGAGGCGTCGTTCCATTATAAAGTGATTACAAGATCATTTGGAACACAAACTTGAGCACCTCTCACCCCCTGTGGAGTGGAAAAATCAATAACCTGTATGTAAGATCTGCGACCAATAAGAAGGAAGTACCGCTCCCCTGGGTTTCATTTCACATCCAGAGATGAGAGTAATTAAAAAAGTAGCAGTGAGCACTGCGAGCGGGAGCACTGCAGCTCGTTCTGGATGCGCTCGTCCACGGCGGGAGGATTTAGTCTGTAATACCGGCATACCAATGCGAGAGATACAAAAGGCGACTTGTGTGGTGGGAGCAGCGATGTGGGGATGCAGCTGAATTTGAGCGAGCGGTGAAACGGAGTTAGTCATCACTCTGTAATCTGGTGTGAAAAGGAGCTCGGGTAAAAAAGGAAGTCGTGCCTCTTTGACGGCTGGTTCCAGCTCAATAAGGTTTCTCTCTTACGACTTAGTTCTCCAAACATTCTCAGGGATGGTGGGTGGAGAGCAGCGTGTTCTTCTCATGTAAATCACTAAACAACTGAAGCTAGAACTAGGAAATAAATGTATCACAGTAACAAGAGCACTCGTTTTATATTAAAATTACTTTTACTTAAGTAGATTCATATATGTTTGTTTCCAATTGCAAAATAAACAAATACATATACACTGATCAAACATAACATTAAAACCACCTCCTTGTTTCTACACTCACTGTCCATTTTATCAGCTCCACTTACCATATAGAAGCACTTTGTAGTTCTACAATTACTGACTGTAGTCCATCTGTTTCTCTACATACTCAGGACCCCCACAGGACCACCACAGAGCAGGTATTATTTAGGTGATGGATGATTCTCAGCACTGCAGTGACACTGACATGGTGGTGGTGTGGTAGTGTGTGTTGTGTGGTTATATATATATATACTGTATATATATGCAATGTATTTTTTCCAGTATATTTTTTAATGCCATCAGCAAAAATGTTTCTGGTTGAGCGCGAACTAAAAAACACAACACACAAAAATCTATTGTAGCACAGAGAGCAGCCAATTTCTCACATAAGTATTAACGACGCTTGTCAATTAGCCAAATCCAACACTGCAGTAAAGAGTTAAAAGAAGTAAAACGTTTTGTAAAAAGTTTTGATGAAGATGTCCTTCTTCATCTACTGCTACTTCCTCAGTAATGTGTGTTAACTGTTAAGTGTGTTAAGCTCCATCCAGCAGCAGCCAGTACAACATCGTTTTATTGTCTTTTACATCTGTGGTAACTGCAAACCACAAAATATGCTTGACAGGGGATTAAAGTTTTTGAGAAATGGCTTGAAAGCCACTGGAAGCCAGCCAGTCTGTCCAAGAGACGCATTTAAATGAGGACCGAGGTCTGTAACGTCCAAACCGAAGCCCAGGACGCAGTCATGTTCTCTTTAACCTTCACTCAGCAATTACTGTGCTTTCCTCCCCCCGTTTAATGTTTATTATAATCTTATTTTTCTCTATGTACCAGCAAAACTGAAAGCAGCCTGAGACGTTTTGTTAATATTGAAGCAGAGTTGCAATGATTCAGCAGTATTTTCTGAATGACATGTGGAACATTGAGTTTAATAAACCAGCATCAGTGTGGCAGCAAGTCATACTCAGTCATACTTAACTACACTGTTCTGAATGATTGTGCAAGACTGAAACACATTATTATAGTGTAACCTTCACATAAACACCCACTAACATAAATAAACTTCACTTTTATGTTTCATAAAATAGAAACCTCATCAGTTTTGGAAGATTTCTGTGTGAGTGCGTGTGTGTGTATACTGGAATCCATCTAGAGGTCTGTGGTGATGTGCTTCATTTGCAGCATTAGATTTACTTTTTAAATAAATTGTACATTAAAGGTAGATGTAATTAATAGGGCTGCCACTATTGACTATTTTTCTATCGATTAATCTATAGACTATTTTTCTTGATTAGTCGATTAATCTAAACGATTAATTTTCCTCCAAAAATTTCATTCAGAATCTCATTTAAGCTTCTTTTTATTTTAATAACAAACTGTACAACATAATAATACAGCACAAAACAAATGCCGCCAACCAGTGACTGGACCAAATACGACTTTGGATAAACGTGAATGTAAATGAAATGTGCTTTGCTCTACAATAATAAACTCATTAGCATTCTAATAAAAATGTGCATCAGTGTGCTAACACTGCGTGCTAACAGGCTATCTATCTAATTGTTTTATATATATATATTCTTTATGCTTTTTCTCCCTTTTAGCGCGTCCAATTGCCCGATTGCGTCATGCTTCCTCTCCGCCAATGCCGATCCCGCTCTGATTAAGGAGAACGAAGCTAACACACGCCCCCTCCGACACGTAGTATGCATTTTATCACCTACACTTTGACAAGTGCAGTGCAGCTCAGCATTGTGTACGGAGAGACACACCCTGAGAGCACTCTTTTCTCATCTCTGTGCAGGCGCCATCAATCAGCCAGCAGAGTTCGTAATTACACCAGTCACGAGAAAGAGACCCCATCCAGCTTAGTCCCGCCCATATCTGAACAACAGGCCAATCGTTGTTCATGTGGCTGCTCAGCCTTAGCCGGTAGGAAGAGCCGAGATTCGATACGATGTATTCAAGATCCAGCTCTGGTTCCAGCGTGTGTTCTAGCTAAATGTTAAGAGGCAATTTTATATAATTTTAATACATACTGTATGTTTACATAGCAAACAGTAGCGTCTAATATCATAATAAGTACTCAGCACAGTATAACTCTGTATTTTTGATACTTTTACCCCGGTAATATTTAATAGCAGGTTAATACATTTTCTTCACCCATGGCAAGGAAGCCACACTTGAAGGCCAAGGCTAGCTGGACGTGCCATAGTGCTGGCTCTGCTGGTTCTGCTGGCCTTGTGTCACACTGGGGTTATGAATGATGTGGAGGCTCCACGCCTGACAGGTAATAATTCACTCCCCAGGGGGACAAGGCTCAGCAGTGGACATGGTCAGCCAGGCAGACAAAGTGCCCATCACCACAAACCCCCCACTGCCTCGTAATTTCCTTGTACTTGTACATGCCAACTATTGGCTCAGTGTGAAAGATGGTGAACCACAAAGTGCTACAGAAACATAAGCAAGTTCTACAAAGCGTATTTTAATGTCAGACGGTCATAAAATCTGCAATAACAGGGCAAACAGGGTTCAAATGTGTAACGCTTCTACATGGAAAGTTTGGAATATAGGGGGGAAAAAATGACTGAGAAAAGGACAGAATGGTTGATGGGTTCAAGCTGTGCGCGTATCACCAAGTCTATTTTAGCAGTCATTACCCAAAGAGCCATTAGGAAGACACATCCATGCATAACGCACCGCCAACGTAACATCATTTAGGACAAAACTACAGCGGCGGAAATTGGAAGTAAAATTACACCCTGAGCTATTTGCATCATTACCAATGATAGCGAAAAGGCTGCGGTGTGGAGTTCAGAGAAAGCGTGGAGCGAGTTTACAGCTAAAGAGAACAGAAACAGTGTGTCTACCTTCAAATCTACAAATCCAGGCTGAAAAGACTCAACACGTATGGATTCCTTATTTCCTAAATGTATTAGTAATAAAGTAACCAGGAGTGCACGATTAAAACGTCAAGTAAGTTTTAAGAAAAGCATTTAAGACAATAACTTCTGTTTGGTATCAGGAATTCTTTTGACCTCTGCAGAGATTACAGAGTGATGTCTTGTCTATGAACAGTGAATTAAAGGCCCAGATTCTGCCTGAGCGGTAGCATTTTGCAACTGTGGCTGTTAGTACGAGGGACAAGCTGATATATACAGTATTATAATATATAGCGGTTGGCCAATGATACTGACTGAATGATGGTTCTACATTTGCATCGGATGTTAGTAAAAATATTAATGCATCATTTAGTCTATCTTAAATAAGTTTACAGTTAAAGAGAACAGAAACAGAGTCTCTACCTTCACAAATTCAGGCCGTAAAAGACTCAACACTTAAGGATTCCTTGTTCCTTAAACGTATTAGTAATAAAATAATCATGAGTGCACGATTATAACGTCAAGTAGGTTTTCATTTCGATGTGGAACTTGTAATGCGACTGCAGTTTAGCATTTAAGACAATAACTTCTGTTTAGTATCAGGAATTCTGAACCAGCCTCTTCTTTTGACCTCTGCAGAGATTACAGAGTGATGTCTTGTCTAGAAACAGTGAATTAAAGGTCTAGATTCTGCTTGAGCGATGCTATTTTGCAGCTGTAGCTACTAGTACTATGGACAAACTGATATTTATTATGATACATATTGGTTTAATATTTATTATATATAAGTACCTTTACAAATACAGGCTATAAAAGACTCAACACTTAAGGATACCTTGCTTCTTTAACGTATTAGTAATAAAGTAACCAGGAGTGCAAGATTATAACACCATGTAGGTTTTAATTTTGATGTGGAACTTGTAATGTGACTGCAGTTTAGCGTTTAAGTATCAGGAATTCTGAACTAGCTCTTCTTTTGACCTCTACAGAGATTACAGAGTGATGTCTTGTCTATGAACAGTGAATTAAAGGTCTAGATTCTGCCTGAGCGATGCTATTTTGCAGCTGTAGCTACTAGTACTATGGACAAACTGATATTTATTATGATATATATATCGGTTGCCAATGATACTGACTGAAATGATGGTTCTATATTTGCAACGGATGTTAGACTAAATGATGCATTAATATTTTTACTATCTTAAATAGGTTTACAGTTAAAGAGAACAGAAACAGAGTCTCTACCTTCACAAATCCTGGCTGTAAAAGACTCAACACTTAAGGATTCCTTGTTTCTTAAATGTATTAGTAATAAAATAATCATGAGTGCATGATCATAACGTCAAGTAGGTTTTAATTTCGATGTGGAACTTGTAATGTGACTGCAGTTTAGCATCTAAGAATCAGGAATTCTGAACCAGCTCTTCTATTGACCTCTACAGAGATTACAGAGTGATGTCTTGTCTATGAACAGTGAATTAAAGGTCTAGATTCTGCCTGAGCAGTGCTATTTTGCAGCTGTAGCTACTAGTACTAGGGACAGGTTGATATTTATTATGATATATATTGATTGGTTGATAAATATATAGGTTTAATATCTATTATTTAAGTACCTTTACAAATCCAGGCTTTAAAAGCCTCAACACTTAAGGATTCCTTGTTTCTTAAATGTATTAGTAATAAAATAATCATAAGTGCACGATTATAACGTCAAGTAGGTTTTCATTTCGATGTGGAACTTGTAATGCGACTGCAGTTTAGCGTTTAAGACAATAACTTCTGTTTGGTATCAGGAATTCTGAACCAGCCTCTTCTTTTGACCTCTGCAGAGATTACAGAGTGATGTCTTGTCTATGAACAGTGAATTAAATACCCTTTTGGCTGCTAGTACTAGGGACAAGCTAATATATCGGTTGGCCACTGATAGTGACTGAAATGATGGTTCTACTGTACATTTGCATCGGATGTTAGACTAAATTATGCATTAATATTTTTAATATTTAATATTTGAAATATTCTATTTAAGTCTAAATGAACTGCATGACAGGCAGCTAGTCATTCATCACGTTAAAATTAATGTGATCTTTTTTATCACGGTTATTATAGTTTGTACTTTTTCATTTGTTGTTGTTTTTGCTAGGATTAAAAGTATTTGGACCGTCTTTGTTCGAGTGAAAGCTAGTTTTCTTACACTTTGGAGCACATTTCGCTCTAAAATTTCAGGTTTCCTGTAATAAGCATGCAAAAATATTAAAGCAGCCCCAAAACATTATGGAACCTCCACCAGTTACACTGTATATAGGGTGAACTTTTCTTTTTAAGCTTTATTTCCTCGTCTGTAAACATAACGCTGGTTTGCAATGCCAGAGAGCTCTAGTTTGGTTTCATCAGTCAATAGAACGTTTTCTCAGAAGGACTGTGGTCTGTCCATGTCACTTGTTTTTAAGACTTCCTTTAAGCAGTGAGGTCCTCCTTGGCCGTCCCCCACAGAGCCCTGTTTAGATGACTGTGCACCGTATGGTATGGATTAAAACTGCCACATTTTGAACCACATTTTGTATGGTTCTCTCATCGATGTGCCTCTTTCCACCACATCCTGGACGTTCTTGACTGCTCCATGAGTAGCAAACTTGTTGAAGTCAGGATGCCTCTAGTACTCTAGTACCTTTTAGACTGTTTGTGATTGGTGACCTTCCACTTTTCCACTGTGAACAAGGAACAGGGAATAAAACTGGTCTTCCTAAGCATCAAAGTGCATATGTGTGAGTGTGTGTGGCATGTTTGAAAAATGAGGGAAAACCAGTGTACCCACAGAAACCCACGTAGATTGGGGGGGGGAAGCATGTCAAGGAAATGATTAAACACAGATCCCTGGAGCTGTGCAGCACCCACACTATCTGGTGTGCCACACTGATGGACTAAACTAAACCTAAATGTTAAACAGCAGTTCATCAGACATCAGTGTGTCATAATATTTACACATACAGCAGTGTGTTAGCAACAGTGTGTTAAACTACAGTAGAACTTTTATTAACATGTATATAAATAATTCGAGCCTAAAGAAGATCAGCAGTGTTTGTTGTTGTCCTAAAATCGGGCTGACAGTAGTTACTAATCAACTAGTGTAACACAAACCCACTGCATTGAAAAATTCAAATTCAGCCACTCAGGTGGGGCAGCGGTAAAACACGCTAGCACACCAGAGCTGGGATTGTGAATACACCGTATCGAATCTCAGCTGGGCGGCCACATGAACAACGATTGGCTGTTGTTCAGGGTGGGATGAGCCGGACCAGGGTTCCTCTGCTGGCTGATTGATGCCGCCTGCATGCACTGAGTTGGGGAACAATGCTGATCAGGGTGTGGCTCATATGAACTCGCCTCGTGCAGGTGAAAAGATGCAGTCGGTACTGCGCACGTGTCGGAGGGGGCGTGTGTCAGTTGCGAAGCTCCTCAGTCAGCAGTGGAGGGTTGTATCGGTAGAGGTGAAGCGTAACGCAATCAGGGTAATTGGATACGACTAAATGCACTGATCAATTATGTAACTTTGTAAAAGGACAGATTGCTGTTTAGGTCTTTTGGGATGTGTGTGTGTACAGAAAATCATCATCATCATCTGAGGAAATCTGGGAGCTTTTCATAGCTGTTGGGGGCGGCACGGTGGCTTAGTAAGTAGCACTGTCGCTTCACAGCATGAAGGTCTTGGGTTCGATCCCCAGGTGGGGTTGGTTCGGGTCCTTTCTGTGTGGAGTTTGCATGTTCTCCCCATGTCTGTATGGGTTTCCTCCGGGAGCTCCGGTTTCCTCCCACAGTCCAAAGACATGCAAGTGAGGTGAATTGGAGACACTAAATTGTCCCTGACTGTGTTCGATATAAACTTGTGACCTGATGAATGTTGTGTAATGAGTAACCACCGTTCCTGTCATGAATGTAACCGAAGTGTAAAACATGACGTTAAAATCCTAATAAACAAACAAACAAACAGATCATAGCTGTTGTTGATGCCGACTGCATCTGAGTAACTCTGTAATAATAATAATCACAACAGTTCTAAAGACCAAGTTTGGAATAATCCACTAGGGCTGTGGTAGCTCAGCGGTTAAGGTACTGGACTAGTTATCAGAAGGTTGCCCGTTCAAGCCCCACTGCCACTGTTGGGCTCCGGACCAATGTTCTTAACCCTCAACTGCTCAAAATTGTCATAATTGTAAGTTGCTTGTAAATGTAAATGATTAATGGTGGGGGGCTTTTGTTTGTTTAACACTGTGTTCGCACGTTGTTGTGATATTCACAGCACAATCAGTGTTGTGTATCCAGTTTTATATTAATAAGAAATGTGAGGACTGTTTTCGTGTTATCCTGATTGGCGTGTGGAGTCTTTATCTTTCTCTGTTACATGTTGGACTCTCAGTTAGGCTGTGCTTTATGGTAATGTGCATCTGACAGGCTTCACATAGTGTAGACAGTCTAGTTTCTCCCCTTATTAGGTGTTGAGGTGTCAGTTTGGAACTTTTGATTCTACATTTAGTATAAACTACTCGGCCTCTGCATGTTATATGGTGTATTTTTGGTCTTTGGGGGACTTTTGTAGCCAAAAACTTATTCAAAAAAGCATTATGAAGAAACAACAACTGGTTTATGACTGTGGTCTGATTCTGTAAAAATAATGATGCAATAATAACTTTAAATTCATTTAAACGTATTACATAACACAAGGATTAATCAGCCGCTTCGCTTCCTTTCTTGTTGGAAAGGAAATAATAGCTGAATCATTAAAAGCACGCTTTATTATTATAAGTGAGACGTGCAGCTTTAAAACCTGTAATCTATCATTCACCTTTTCAGCAACAGAACTGGTCCCAGTCATTCCACAATCATTCCAATCATACTACATTAGTAGTGGATGTAAGCGTAACTTATGCATTAATATTTTCAATATTTAATATTTGAAATATTCTATTTAAGTCTATTCTTTATTAAATATTCTATTGAGAACTGCATTAACAACTTTAAACCACAGCTAAACCAAATGCAGCAGCTACAGGCATTCATCGCGTCACACGTGTCAGTCTGGAGTGGACAATTCTACATCTAGTATAACTACTTGGTTTCTGCAGGTTCTGTGGTGTATTTTGGCTTTTGGGGGACTTTTGTAGCCAAAAACTGCTTCAAAAAAGCATTATAGGGAAACACACAACAGGTTTATGACTGTGGTCCAATTTACAAAAATAAAGCTGCAATAATAACAATAAACGTATGCCAACGTATAACGTAACACAAGGATTAATCAGCCGCTTGTTGATTTAGCGCTGTCAGGCTGCCTCGTAATTAGGAATCACGTCAAATTAAGCAAGATAACTCATTTTAATTTTACAGAGGATTTTAATTATCTAGTGTTACTACAATAAATCATCCCGTGTGACATTCTAATAAATATCCAAAGCACTGCTTTATAAAGACAAATATTATCACTTCAAACATCACCAAACATTCATTTTAATTAGATAAGCACCTTGTAGAGTCTTTGTTGTTATTTTAAAAGACTGATAGATGTGAAAAGAAGATGAAAATGTCATGCTGTGAGTACTCCACAGTCCACTTGAGCTCTTGTTGGAAAAGAAATAATAACTGAACCTTTAAGAGCTCGTTTTGTTCTTATAAGTGAGACGTGCGTCCTTAAAACCTGTAATCTAACGTTAATAAATGTCTGATATTACAAGAACTTAATCATTCACCTTTTCAGCAACAAAACTGGTCCCTGTCAGCTGAACAGGCTAATATATTATAGCTAGTTTTGTTGGTGTTGTTGAAAAATAAGTGCTAATAACCCCTCGGGTACGTCATCCTATAGTCTAACAGGCTATTTGGACAACTACAAACATGCACACCAATGTCATAATAAACAACAGCCAATAACTCAAGAGGAAATACCTTTAGACACTAATTCACAGAGGGAACCCACACGGACACGGGGAGAACATGCAAGCTCCACACATAAAGGACCCAGACAGCCCCACCTGAGGATCGAACCCAGGACCTTCTTGCTGTGAGGCAACAGTGCTACCCACCGAGCCACCGTGCCGCCCACAGTTTCACAGTATATCACAGTATTTTTTTTGTATGACTGGGACTTTTTATATGTATGTGGCTGATTCTACCGTCATGAGTACATAGAATATAAAAGGTTTTAATTTCACCATGTATATAATGAAGGTTTTGAGGACTATAAGCTTTGCTTGGCCCCACAAAATGACACAATATATGATGGAATCAGTATGTGTGAAACAGGTGCAACAAATACAATTATTATTGTTTATTTAATATTTAAGTATTTGTACAATTACCCTTAGCTCTCCCTTTAACTAATAAAACCACGTTTGCAAACTCCGCTGTACAACTTGACCACAGGTCTGACTTTAAACATATCCGCTTCCAGTTCGCTTATAACATTGGTTTAGCGACTAACATTAAGTATTTTTGCCCCGTAAGACAGACCGGGAATCCAGTGTTTTAATTATTACGAACAATATTATATAATTTGATGCCTACAGAAGCTTACAGCTGTTGTATTAACTATGCTAAGGTATGAGGAATCTAAGACGGTATACCGAATGTACCGCCCAGCCAACTTGCACCATGTTCAGTGTGTAAACAGTGTAAACAGTGTGGTGGTGTGGAACTGTTGCAATTACAAATTCTAAGGTAGACTGATGAAAGCAATCTACTTAATGGTGGTCTAAAGGTACGAATGTGCAACACCAGAAAAAATAGGATATTCAGGACAAATGAGAATCTGTGATTTGTTCAGTCTCTAAAATCTTTACCTAACCAACCAAGGTACAAAGAAAAAAATTCAATATAGTCGCGACTGACTAATTGTGTTTTATAAATCAAAGCAGATTTAGAAAATGATGTCTTCAACACTCAAAAAAGCTTATTGAATTGTTTCACAATAAGCAGGTGAAGTGGAAGCAGGTGAGAGAGCATCATGATAGGATATAAGAGAAGGATTCATCAGAGGTTCAGTCATGGCAAACCACTTGGTGCCAAACTGCCAGAGAATAGTCAATCAGTTCAATCTAGAACATTTCTCTACACACGGTCACACACAATTTCACTACAAATCTACAAAATACTGCGAGAAGATTCAGGAAATCCAAAGAAATCTCAACCTCAAGGCCTAAATTACTCATTTATTTCATTTATTAGAATTATAACACCATGTTTCACACTTTGGTTCCATTCATGACACCATTCATCAGTTCAAGTTCAATGTCAAACACTGTCACAAGCAATTTAGTATCTCCAATTCACCTAATTTGATTGTCTTTGGGCTGTAGGAGGGAACTGGAGCTTACTTGGAGGAAAGGGAGAACATACAAACTCTACATAGAAAGGAACCAGACTGCTCCACCTGGGAATAGAACACAGGACCTTCTCGCTGTGAGACGACCGCCCTATATCATCCGCTTCGAGACACTGATTAAAATTGCAGGTTTTGTTATTTAGGAAGCATGTAAAACAATTATGTCTGTATAAGTGAACATGCTGTCCAGATGTGGTGGACAGAGATGAGGTTGCAAACAGCTGGATGTTCCTTTGATTACCCGGACAGAGCCAATCCGGAAAGAGCCAATCCAGACGAGCGCGCGTTTGTCCTGTGTGACAGTGGACAGGATGCGCAACATGGTCTCTCCCGACATCCCCAAACTTACCCGTGACAGACGGTTTAAACGGTTTCTAAATAATAATACTATTAGAACAAAATAAAAAATAAGCATTATTTGTGTGGTTAAACAGTCCAGTATGCAGAAATGTTCTCCGCAGAGCGGTTTGGCTGTGCGCTCCCGTCCCCTTCATCTCTTCAGCGGTACCAGCCGAATGTGCCGCAACTTCATTGCTTTTCCCTCCACCAAATCTGCCACCCCGCCGCCAGACCCGGCAGGCCCAGACCCAGACCCAGACCCAGACAGGTTCCCATCAAAATAGCTGATTTTATTTGTGTCGCGTTTGCAAACATTGCGCCACCAAACGCGACACGACGCGCCGCAAACAAAAGTCGCACGCAAAGCCCGACCGATCCCTCACACCACGGTTTAATCTGTCTCCAACAAACGCAAAACAATGCAGCGTTTAAACCCTAAAACACCAAAATCCCTGAGCTATTCTGAACAGAGCAAGACTGGAGAACCGATCTGTGCAAGACTTTAAACTGCAGCATTCAGAGCAAGACGGGCTTTGTGTCGCGAAAGCGCAATGTGGAAAAATCTCAGCACAAATTGGCCAACAAGCAACACCAACACGCGTTTATTTCACAGCCAGGCTTGTGCAGAACGCTTAGTACAGCACAAAACTTCAACAGTGGAAGAAAAACACGCAATTTACCTTCAGTCCTTTTCTAGGTTTATCCGTTGTGCGCAGGCTGCAAGATGAGCTCTTACAGAACAAAGCGTTCCCAAAATAAACGCGTAACAGAGCAGAAATAAAAGATTTAATAACCTCTTCCTAAAAGCTTTCAGGTTTTTTTCTTTCCTCCAGTTCACAAACACAGAATTAGTGAACACACGCCTACAAAGCCGAGGCAGACTGAGCTCTAGCCACCCGACACTGGAGGCGAGGCTCTCCCAAAATCCCGCCCGGGTTCATTAACTGGCACTGGATTGAACCAATAAGAAGCCAGCAAAGTCCTCCATCTGGTTCTTTTTAAAAGTTTCTGACGTTTAAGACCCTCAAGTTGTGTTTTAAATTGTGTACCACCGTCCACCATCTTTAGTGCAACCCACACAGAAATGTAATATATGACATACAGTATATGCCCCATATCAATAATGGTTTTTCTATACATGTTACCTGTATGGTGATATACTGTATTATTATAACATACATGTATGGATATATATTAAACATATCTATAGGATACATTTTAGATGGTATTATATTTAGAATCCACCTATGCTAGCATATATATTTAATTTATGTATGCAATTTTTTGAACGTAACATATACTGTATAAAAAAGGCTGTATGCCAACAAATGATTTTTCAGACATCCATGTATATGTACAGTATGTTTTATATTTAAATGTTGTTATTATCCACATACATATAAACACCGATGAGGCATAACATTATGCCCACCTTCCTAATACTGTGTTAGTCCCCCCTTTGCCCCATACACAACAAACTGCACTGCACTGTGTATTTTGACACCTTTCTATCAGAACCAGCATGAACTTCTTCAGCAATTTGAGCTACAGTAGCTCGTCTGTTGGATCGGACCACACGGGCCAGCCTTCGTTCCCCACGTGCATCAATGAGCCTTGGCCGCCCATGGCCCTGTCGCCGGTTTACCACTGTTCCTTCCTTGGACCACTTTTGATAGATACTGACCACTGCAGACCGGGAACACCACACAAGAGCTGCAGTTTTGGAGATGCTCTGACTCAGTCGTCTAGCCATCACAATTTGGCCCTCATCAAACTCGCTCAAATCCTCACGCTCGCACATTTTTCCTGCTTCTAACATCAACTTTGAGGATAAAATGTTCACTTGCTGCCTAATATATCCCCCCCACTAACAGGTGCCGTGATGAAGAGATAATCAGTGTTATTCCCTGTCAGTGGTCATAATGTTATGCCTCGTCTGTTAGTAAAAAATGATTCTAACTCAAAGCAATATATACTTAAAATATACTGTATTTAAAAATGCACACAATAAAACCCATTTAATGCTTCTTAATGTTTTTATTTCATTGAACTATAAGCATATATGTTATATATGAAAATTTTGTATATGTACATGTATTACATTTGCGCATGGGAACTGTGTGTGGCTTGAGATTCAAGCTCAGCTCTGGCGATTAAAAACAATAAAACAGTTTAGCAAATCTAAACCAGCACACTTAAGCTTCATTCATTCATTGTCTGTATTATCACTACTTTATCCTCATCAGAGTCACCATGGGTCCAATTTATTGGGCAAAAGACTGGAAACACCCTGTACAAGTCGCTAGTCCTTCACAGGGCAATTTGTTGTAGCTCCAAATTGCCAGACTGTGTGTCTTTGGACTGGACCATTCCAGAGAAATCAAACACGGATATAAAGAGAACATGCTAAATTGACACAGAAAGTATCAAACCCAGGCCCTTCTCACTGTGAGGCGACAGCGCCATCGTGCCTCCCACGATGTTTCTGTACACAGAGGGTAGTAATGAGTTTTGGGTTTAATCAAGGTTCAGGGAAGTGGGACTGACTGCTACCATAAGCACAATGAAGACTATATCTTGGTGCCAGAGAACACATACCCATGTTCTGGATGGAGGGGTGCAGCGCCACCTTCTCTAAACGTAGGTTAGAGAGGGAACTAGGGGATATTTCCCTGATGCTATCAAGCCTGCGAATTTGACCTCAGCACAATGGTGGCCTGTAACACTTCAGAGTTGTAAGCACTGGTGGACCTCCAATTGAAGTGCAGAGACATACTGAAAACCTGGGCCAGCATGTAAGAGAAAGGGACATGGCAGTCACACCCATGCCAAAAACTTCGCCAATGAGATTGACAGTGAGAAGACAATTCCTCGTCATCGTCAACCACATTCTTGAAGGCAGTGCAGAAACAGCTATGCCTGAATCACCACAATATCCCGAGGGAAGCACTGCTGCGAGGGAAAGAGGTCAAGGCAATCCTGAGGGAGCCAGACGTTAAGAGCTGCACTGAAGAAGCAGTGCGGGCTGCAGCTTTGGCACTACTTCACTACTGTAAACAATCGAGACATTTCCAACCTCAATGCCCTTGTTGGCATGAATCTACTGTTACCCAAACAGCCGAAGGGAAAAGATACTCCCCGGAAGAAACTGGCCAGCTAGTTGTTCATGCCGGTTGGACGGAGCTCTGGTGAATACGGGCTTCACCACCGAAAGTCTGGTAGAGTCGGTACAGGCTAGGTGGTGAACATAAAGGGTAAACAGCTACTAACACTTGAGGACAGTGTATCACCCATTCTTAGCATTCTTCACAGCTGAGATCAGGGGCATCAGTATCTTCGGCTTTAATGTCCAGGTCATCATTGGGTGCCATCATTAGCCCAGCATCTTCGTCAATTAAAATTGGGAAGAAGGTAGTGCCGGGTGGGTAGCACTGTCGCCTCACAGCAAGAAGGTCCTGGGTTCGATCCCCAGGCGGGGCGGTCCGGGTCCTTTCTGTGTGGAGTTTGCATGTTCTCCCTGTGTCTGCGTGGGTTTCCTCCGGGAGCTCCGGTTTCCTTCCACAGTCCAAAAACAGGCAGTCAGGTTAATTGGAGACACTGAATTGCCCTATAGGTGAATGGGTGAGTGTATGTGTGTGTGTGTCTGCCCTGAGATGGACTGGCGCCCTGTCCAGGGTGTTACTGTGTGCCTTGCGCCCATTGAAAAGCTGGGATAGGCTCCAGCAGGCATCTGATTGGATAAGCACTTAAGAAAGTGAGTGAGGGAAGGTGGTGCCAACAGAAGCTGCACCTAAATGGGGATGAGCCTCCCTCAGAACTCGCTAATGCCCAAACACACCCACTACAGCACATCAGTCAAGGTTTGAACGACCAGCAAAGACTGCAGATGTAAACACTCATCTATCACTACCAACAACTATTCACCGCCAAAGGGACCGATTGTCACAACACATCATGAGCCCAGCATGAGAGTCACCCCAGCGATGCTGCGCCAGTGGGCCAATCAGATGGTGGTGGAGATGGCTAAGGCTGGAGTGATCAGGCCATCAAAGAACCAATAAGATTCTTTTATGGTATTAGTTAAAAGAATAAAAAGACTTGGCATTGAGTATTTGTGTGGACTAAAGGATGTCCAATCTCCACCATAGATGAGATATCAGGCTTCAGTTCTCTCAACCTAAGAACTGGTTGCCGCTTTCTTCAGACGCCGCTTCATTAATGGCATTGCAATTAGAACCAGAGCTGTAAGAACTTAAAGTTCTTTCATTTGGACTGCGTAACCAGCTAATGCCAAGTTCACATTACACGACTTTCCAAGTGGTCAGGTCGCTGTACAGTTCACACTACACGACTGGATCTCTTGTAATCGGGAGTCTTTCAAGTCGGTGTGGCTTTCACACTACACGACTGATCGGCGATAGGGGGTTTCACACTACACCATCTATCACCAACTGGAATCGCAGGCGAGCTTCTCTGTTCTCACAAACTACGTTTTGTCACGAAAACAAACGCGAGAAGTGACGAGGGGTTTAATGATACCACATCCAAAAATGCACATCAACAAGTAGCGAGCGATCGAAGTTTGTGCGCTGATGTGCAGCATAAAATCAAGTAGGAAAAATAAATGAATCTAAGTGGATTTGGCAACGTGACCAGCAGGGATTGTTCTATAGTGAGTTTGAGGTTAATAAATATTTTTTGCAATGCAGCGTGGGTATTATGTTTTGTAGAAAACAATAAGGTCAGAAATACTGTAAAGCTTGTGTGTGTGCCGATGTATTCTGATATAAACTATATTAAGCCCCTGTCCCACCTTTTTACACGCCTCCCCTGCGTTTCCCCTCACCCCGTATCTTGCGTTCTTATTGGCTGTTTGACATAAAACTCATTGCCAGTCGGGCTACTCAGATTCATATATCTGACATGCTAGAAATCTCGCTTAGGTCGCCGAGTGCTCGGCGAGCTGCTCGGATCGAGTTGTTGAGTAGTTCACACATAGCGATTGAGAGCCGAGTTTCGATCGCTGAGCAAATGCCGAGTTGCTCCAGAGCCGGCAAATCTAGCGCCGACCAGTCGGCGAGTGAAAATCAGGAAAGAAATCGTGTAGTGTGAACTGGGCATGAGGGAAAAAGTGCTGGCTGGCACCAGTTCTACCTCCTGTATTGTTTACCTGGATGGTTTGCTCACTCACTCTAATACTTAGAAAAGGTCTTGTAGTACATTATACAGTCAAATCGGTCGCTGAATCCAAAAATGTGTCCTTATGAAGACAGAAGAAGCATTCCAGACCCAGTGTTTTCTTTATGTGGAGCCTGAAAGTCTGTCCAGCACCTCATCTATGCTGGGGGTTGGACATCCTTTAGTCCACAAAAAATCTCAATGCCAAGTCTTTCTTTTAACTTAAACCATAAGAGAATCTCATGGGCTCTTTGAGGGTCTGATCACTCCAGCCTTAGCCATCTCCACCACCATGTGATCGGTCCACTGGCACAGCATCGATAGAAGGCAGCAGGTTTAACGTTGATGTACAACTACTGTGTTCAGAAGAAAGTGGTTTGTTACCTTAAATTTTGACCAATGGCAAGCAAAAAGGAGTAGCAACTGATTAAATAATACAGGTATATAGACTATATTGCCAAAAGTATTCACTCACCCATCCAAATCATTGAATTCAGGTGTTCCAATCACTTCCATGGCCACAGGTGTATAAAACCAAGCACCTAGGCATGCAGACCGCTTCTACACACATTAGTGAAAGAATGGGTCGCTCTCAGGAATTCCAGCGTGGTACCGTGATAGGATTCCACCTGTGCAACAAGTCCAGTTGTGAAATTTCCTCTCTACTAAATATTCCACAGTCGACTGTCAGTGCTATTATAACAAAGTGGAACGACAGCAACTCAGCCACAAAGTGGTAGCCACGTAAAATGACAGAGCGGGGTCAGTGGACGCTGAAGCGCATAGAGTCAATCACTACAGACCTCCAAACTTCATGTAGCCTTCAGATTAGCTCAGGAACAGTGTGTAGAGCTTCATGGAACGGGTTTCCATGGCCGAGCAGCTGCATCCAAGCCTTACATCACCAAGCGCAATGCAAAGCGTCGGATGCAGTGGTGTAAAGCACGCTGCCACCGGACTCTAGAGCAGTAGATACGTGTTCACTGGAGTGACGAATCACGCTTCTCCGTCTGGCAATCCAATGGACGAGTCTGTGTTTGGTGGTCGCCAGGAGAACGGTACTTGTCTGACTGCATTGTGCCGAGTGTAAAGTGTGGTGGAGGGGGGATTATGGTGTGGGGGTGTTTTTCAGGAGTTGGGCTCGGCCCCTTAGTTCCAGTGAAAGGAACTCTTAATGCTTCAGCACACCAAGAGATTTTGGACAATTTCATGCTCCCAACTTTGTGGGAACAGTTTGGGGATGGCCCCTTCCTGTTCCAACATTAATGCGCACCAGGGCACAAAGCAAAGCTAAGTGTCTGCATTAGTCTTGTCTTTATTTATTCTCTACATTTATAAGATGAGGGAAATTATTTTTATTAAACTATACCATTAATAGACTGGCTTTGAAATCCCCATTTATTCCCCTAATCCAGTCGCTCTAAGGCATTTTACATTCTAAAAGTCTGATTTAGTAGACTAATCCTTCTTAAACTGTATTTGAACTTTCCAAACATCCAACCAAAAATACAAATTCAGGCTTAAAAACAAGCCTAAAAACAGGTATTAAAAAGTACTTTAATGTACACAGATTATGCATGACATTATGACTACCTTCCTAATATTGTGTTGTTCCCTCTTTTGCTGCCAAAACATCCCTGACCCATCGAGGCATGGACTCCACTAGACCCCCGAAGGTGTGCTGTTGTATCTGGCACCAAGATGTCAGCAGCAGATCCTTTAACTCCTGTAAGTTGTAAGGTGGGGCCTCCACGGATCGGAATTTTTTGTCCAGCACGTCCCACAGATGCTCGATTGGATTGAGATCTGGGGAATTTGGAAGCCAAGTGAACACCTTAAACTCGTTGTTGTGCTTCTCAAACCGTTCCTGAACCATTTTTGCTTTGTGGCAGGGCGCATCATCCTGCTGAAAGAGGCCACAGTGTGTTCTGACACCTGTCTATCAGAACCAGCATTAACTTCTTCATCAGTTTGAGCTACAGTAGCTCGTCTGTTGGACCACACGGGCCAGCCTTCACTCCCCACGTGCATCGATGAGCCTTGCCGCACATGTCCCTGTCGCCGGTTTACCACTGTTCCTTCCTTGGACCATTTTTGATAGATACTGACCACTGCAGACCGGGAACACCCCACAAGAGCTGCAGTTTTGGAGATGCTCTGACCCAGTCATCTAGCCGTCACAATTTAGCCCTTGTCAAACTCGCTCAAATCCTCACGCTCGATCATTTTTCCTGCTTCTAACATCAACTTTGAGGATAAAATGTTCACTTGCTGCCTAAAATATCCCACCTACTAAGAGATAATCAGTGTTATTCACTTCACCTGTCAGTGCTCATAATGTTATGTCTGGTCAGTGTATTATCATATGCAGCAGCTTTATCTTCAGCTCACTGATTTTATATTGAATAAACATCACCAAATGTATTTTGGCCAGCAAGAAAACATTCTTTTTGATGTCTGCTAAGTCTTTTGGCAAACTCATAATAGGATTTCTTATAGTTTTTATCAGTAATTATTTTTTTCCTGTCATGTTTCCATTAGGTCCATCTGTGTGCAGTGTCCTGCCCCTGACTTTAACCTTACTGAACAACTTTGGGATAAATTGGAATGTCGATTGCAAGTTTTTATTCTTTAAAATTGCCGGATTTCACAAATGCTCTTTTGGAAAACCTTCCTCTACAGTGGAGGCTGTTTTATCATCTTCATATCTGTTGGAACCACACTGTGGTATCTGATTAACTTCAGAATGATCTGATTAATTTTCTTTGGCTGCTTTATTTTTCCTTCGAGCCCAGTGTTAGCGGGAAGCAAAAACGCTCTAAGTGAATCCGCAGCATTTGTTTTTTTCTTTATTTCTTTTGCCTGTGGTACTCGAAATCAGCTCTGAGCCGGGAGCGGCCTCAGCTCGGCTCAGCGTTCGCCAATGCGCTCACCAACATTTCATGCTTCATTTCCAATGATCACGTTTCCTCTTCCTTCCAGCGAGGTGCCAACTCTCAGTGAAAGATGTAATGTGTGGCGCAGCCAATATCTGTCAAGCTGTGTTCAGTGAAACCCTGAGCGTTTACAAGGCATCGCTTAGATGTCTGATTTGAGGGGGAGGTAAAGAGAAAATGGCTATGTTTAAACTAAATACAGCTCTTAGTTCACACGGTAGTGAAGATACGCTCGAGTGAAAAGACAATATATAATCAGTAATTACATGTAACATAATAAACGTGTCATTTAAACCAGTGCTTAAGGTGCTTATAACCTCACAATACACATTTACTTTTAAATAAAAATATATTTAAACGTTTAACATCTGCGGCCGCTTTATTATTACTTAGATTTAGTAATCAGAATAACAATAAAATAATGAACAATAAACAATGTGTGTGTGTGTGTGTGTGTGTGTAAATATGATAGCTGAACTGATCAGATGCCAGAAGAAATTATGCTCAGACAGTCCTGATGAGAAGGACGGAGGATTAATCGTTGGCCGTCCATGAAATATTTGACGTTAAGAGCTGTTTGTGTTAGCGAGCTCCAGCTGGTACAAACAAAATGTTAGGATTTATTTATTTGAAATGTATACAGAGTCAAAAACACTACAGCGCTGGCACCCAGGTGGCGCAGCAGGATATTCCGCTTGCACTGGTCAGCTGGGCGCCATCTAGCGGGCACAATTGGCAGTGCCTGCAGCAGATACTAATTGGCCACCGTATCGCGTGTCAGAAGAGGCGTGTACAGTGACGTGCTCTCCTCGGATGCAATCTGGTATCTCTCAGCAGTGGAAAACAAAATTGAGTGCGCTAGATCGGGAGGAAAATGGGGAGAAAATGCATAAAATTGATGATGAAAATGATTGATGGGTAACAGCAGCATTTATGTTCTTTTAAATCTAAATCCAGGGTGGCACAGTGGCTCGGTGGGTAGCACTGCCGCCTCACAGCAAGAAGGTCCCTGGGTTTGATCCCCAGGCGGGGCGGTCCGGGTCCTTTCTGTGTGGAGTTTGCATGTTCTCCCTGTGTCTGCGTGGGTTTCCTCCGGGAGCTCCGGTTTCCTCTCTCAGTCCAAGAACATGCAGTCAGGTTAATTGGAGACACTGAATTGCCCGGTAGGTGAATGGGTGTGTGTATGTATGTCTGCCCTGCGATGGACTGGCGCCCCATCCAGGGTGTTACTGTGTGCCTTGCGCCCATTGAAAAACTGGGATAGGCTCCAGCATGCAAAACTCTGAAGATAGTGCTAGAACACAAGTTGGAACCAACAACAGGATTTAAAGGCAAGCAGTGACCAGGACAGGAGGCCTGACTGGGACCGGTGACAGGACTGGAGGCCTAATTGGAACTGACGACAGAACTGGAGGCCTGACAGGGACCAACAACAGGGCTGCGGAACCGGCTAATGCAGCAAAGATGCCCTCGTGGCTCCAGGGAGACGTCCCACAAACAGGGATAGCGGCCACATATGGGTGGAACCGTGATGATGGTTACTTGGGTCTTCATCAGAAGCACACCTACAGTCATGTGGAAACCAGGCAGAAGCATGATGATGATTTGTACCTTGAAGCCTGGTGGCAGCTCAGAACTCACGGCTGGAAACCTGCATGTCAGCAGGTCAGCAAACACAATGATTAAAAGGCAGTATGAAGGTCAGAAGACCTGCACTTTAATGGACCAGCAAATTCAGTTGGCTGTTCAGGGTACCCACAATCTGGTAGGTCAGCAAACTGTACAGGAAGTGCCAGGAGCAAAACAAGTGGGCACAGGAAGCCAACTGATGCCAGGAACTGGTAGCTGGCCAGTCGTTCTGGTTGTGAGGTTGTTTTCTGAGCCTCTTATGCAGCCATCCTGTCCATACTGACTAGATGTTCAGGACTCTGTCGCTGCATTGTGGTGTCGCACTCGCTGATCACCGACTCTGACCTGAAGACGCCGAGTGATCTGTAATGCTGGAGGAAAAGACGAGACAGAAAACAAGTGCATGATATTGGCAAACATT